>NC_024799.2:28212791-28328416 GCF_000309985.2 Brassica rapa | reverse complement strand
CAATTTTATAGTGGTTAGTCCAATGATTTAGGGAGTATTTGCAGTTTTGCTAAATTAATGGATAAAAAATTAGAACGATGTCCATGTACCATGAAAAGAAGTTTATCATACATTAATACAAAGTAATAATGTGGTTTTAAATTTTAAAAACAAATTTAAAGATTATTGGCTTCATATATAGAGCATTTACCGAAACTCACTATTTTCGTAGGGGGGGTTACACATAGATTTTGAGAAATCAAAAAATTTGACAATACTGTTTTAATACATATTGAATCATGTAATAATATATGATAAGTTCAAAGAGGTTTGGAACCTTGTTGTCTCCGTTTCTCTAGGAATAGCAATTTATAGTGGTTAGTTCAATGATTTAGGGAGTATTTGCAGTTTTGCTAAATTAATGGATAAAAAATTAGAACGATGTCCATGTACCATGAAAAGAAGTTTATCAGACATTAATACAAAGGTATAATGTGGTTTTAAATTTTAAAACAAAATTAAGGATTATAGGCTTCATATATATAGCATTTACCGAAAACTCACTCTTTTCGTAGGGGTTAACACATAGATTTTGAAAAAAAATCAAAAAAATTGAAAATACTGTTTTAATACATATTTGAATCATGTAATAAAATATGATGAAGTTCAAAGACGTTTGGAACCTTTGTTGTCTCCGTTTCTCTAAGGAATAACAATTTTATAGTGGTTAGTCTAATGATTTAGGGAGTATTTGCAGTTTTGCTAAATTAATGGATAAAAAATTAGAACTATGTCCATGTACCATGAAAAGAAGTTTATCATACGTGAAGACAAAGGTATAATGTGGTTTTAAAGTTTACAACAAATTTAAAGATTATAGGCTCCATATATAGAGCATTTACCGAAAACTCACTATTTTCGTAGGGGGGTACACATAAATTTTGAGAAAAATTCAAAAAAATTGACAATACTGTTTTAATGCATAGTTGAATCATGTAATAACATATGATGAATTTCAAAGAGGTTTGGAACCTTTGTTGTCTCCGTTTTTCTAGGGAATAGCAATTTTATAGTGATTAGTCCAATGATTTAGGGAGTATTTGCAGTTTTGCTAAATTAATTGGTAAAAAATTAGAACGATGTCCATGTACCATGAAAAGAAGTTTATCAGATATTAATACAAAGGAATAATGTGGTTTTAAATTTTAAAACAAATTTAAAGATTATAAGCTTCATATATAGAGCATTAACGAAACCTCACTATTTTCGTAGGGGGGTACACACAGATTTTGAGAAAAATTCAAAAAATTTGACAATACTGTTTTAATATATATATGAATCATGTAATAATATATGATGAAGTTCAAAGAGATTTGGAACCTTTGTTGTCTCCGTTTCTCTAGGGAATAGCAATTTTATAGTGGTTAGTCTAATGATTTAGGGAGTATTTGCAGTTTTGCTAAATTAATGGATAAAAAATTAAAACTATGTCCATGTACCATGAAAAGAAGTTCATCATACGTTAAGACAAAGGTATAATGTGGTTTTAAATTTTAAAACAAATTTAAGGATTATAGGCTTCATATATAGAGCATTTACCGAAAACTCACTATTTTCGTAGGGGTACACATAGATTTTGAGAAAAATTCAACAAATTTGACAATACTGTTTTAATACATATATGAATCATGTAATAATATATGATGAAGTTCAAAGAGGTTTGGAACCTTTGTTGTCTCCGTTTCTCTAGGGAATAGCAATTTTATAGTTGTTAGTCTAATGATTTAGGGAGTATTTTCAGTTTTGCTAAATTAATGGATAAAACATTAGAACGATGTCCATGTACCATGAAAAAAAGTTTATCAGACATTAATACAAAGGTATAATGTGGTTTTAAATTTTAAAACAAATTTAAATATTATAGGCTTCATATATAGAGTATTTAACGAAAACTCACTATTTTCGTAGGGGTTAACACATAGATTTTGAAAAAAAAATCAAAAAAATTGAAAATTCTGTTTTAATACATATTTGAATCATGTAATAAAATATGATGAAGTTCAAAGACGTTTGGAACTTTTGTTGTCTCCGTTTCTCTAAGGAATGACAATTTTATAGTGGTTAGTCTAATGATTTAGGGAGTATTTGCAGTTTTACTAAATTAATGGATAAAAAATTAGAACGATGTCCATGTACCATGAAAAGAAGTTTATCATACATTAATACAAAGGTATAATGTGGTTTTAAATTTTAAAAAAAATTTAAAGATTATAGGCTTCATATATAGAGCATTTACCGAAAACTCACTCTTTTCGTAGGGGTTAACACATAGATTTTGAAAAAAAATCAAAAAAATTGAAAATACTGTTTTAATACATATTTGAATCATGTAATAAAATATGATGAAGTTCAAAGACGTTTGGAACTTTTTTTGTCTCCGTTTCTCTAAGGAATGACAATTTTATAGTGGTTAGTCTAATGATTTAGGGAGTATTTGCAGTTTTGCTAAATTAATGGATAAAAAATTAGAACGATGTCCATGTACCATGAAAAGAAGTTTATCATACATTAATACAAAGGTATAATGTGGTTTTAAATTTTAAAACAAATTTAAAGATTATAGGCTTCATATATAGAGCATTTACCGAAAACTCACTCTTTTCGTAGGGGTTAACACATATATTTTGAAAAAAAATCAAAAAAATTGAAAATACTGTTTTAATGCATAGTTGAATCATGTAATAAAATATGATGAAGTTCAAAGACGTTTGGAACCTTTGTTGTCTCCGTTTCTCTAAGGAATGGCAATTTTATAGTGGTTAGTCTAATGATTTAGGGAGTATTTGCAGTTTTACTAAATTAATGGATAAAAAATTAGAACGATGTCCATGTACCATGAAAAGAAGTTTATCATACATTAATACAAAGGTATAATGTGGTTTTAAATTTTAAAACAAATTTAAAAATTATAGGCTTCATATATTGAGTATTTACCGAAAACTCACTATTTTTGTAGGGGGGTACACATAGATTTTGAGAAAAATTCAAAAAATTTGACAATACTGTTTTAATACATATTTGAATCATGTAATAAAATATGATGAAGTTCAAAGAGGTTTGGAACCTTTGTTGTCTTCGTTTCTCTAAGGAATAGCAATTTTATAGTGGTTAGTCTAATGATTTAGGGAGTATTTGCAGTTTTGCTAAATTAATGGATAAAAAATTAGAACGATGTCCATGTACCATGAAAAGAAGTTTATCAGACATTAATACAAAGGTATAATGTGGTTTTAAATTTTAAAACAAATTTAAAGATTATAGGCTTCATATATAGAGCATTTACCGAAAACTCACTCTTTTCGTAGGGGTTAACACATAGATTTTGAAAAAAAAACAAAAAAATTGAAAATACTGTTTTAATACATATTTGAATCATGTAATAAAATATGATGAAGTTCAAAGACGTTTGGAACCTTTGTTGTCTCCGTTTCTCTAAGGAATAGCAATTTTATAGTGGTTAGTCTAATGATTTAGGGAGTATTTGCAGTTTTGCTAAATTAATGGATAAAAAATTAGAACGATGTCCATGTACCATGAAAAGAAGTTATCATACATTAATACAAAGGTATAATGTGGTTTTAAATTTTTTAAAAAAATTAAAGATTATAGGCTTCATATATAGAGCATTTACCGAAAACTCACTATTTTCGTAGGGCTTCATATATAGTCCCTTAGACTATGAAAAGAGCTTATAATACATTAATACAAATGTAGAATGTGGTTAGAAATTTTAAAACAACAATAAAGATTTTAGGCTTCAATATATAAAACATTTACCAAAAACTCAATATTTTCGTATGGGTTATTACATAGATTTTGAGAAACTTTCAAAAAATACTGTTTTAATGCATAGTTGCATCCTCCACTAACGTATGATGACGTTCAAAGAGGTTTGGAGCCTTTGTTGTCTCCGTTTTTCAAGCAAATAGTGATTTTATAGTGGTTATTTTATCGATTTTGGGAGTATTATGAAGTTTTACTAAATTAATTGATATAAAATTATAACGAGTCTCCTAGGCCATGAAAAGAGCTTAAAATACATTAATACAAATGTAAAATGTGGTTAGAAATTTTAAAACAACACTAAAGATTATAGGCTTCAGTATATAAAACATTTACCAGAAACTCAGTATTCTCGTAGGGGTTAACACATAGATTTTGAGAAAATTTCAAAAAAATACGAGAATATTTATTTAATGCTTAGTTGCATCCTCCACTAACGTATGATGACGTTCAAAGAAGTTTGGAGCCTTTGTTGTCTCCGTTTTTCAAGCAAATAGTGATTTTATAGTGGTTATTCTATCGATTTAGGGATTATTATGAAGTTTTACTAAATTAATTGATAAAAAATTATAACGAGTCCCTTAGACCATGAAAAGAGCTTAAAATACATTAATACAAATGTAGAAAGTGGTTAGAAATTTTAAAACATTACTAAAGATTATAGGCTTCAGTATATAAAACTTTTACCAAAAACTCAATATTTTCATAGGGGTTGTTAACACATAGATTTTGAGAAAATTTCAAAAAATACGAAAATATTGTTTTAATGCAAAGTTACATCCTCCACTTACGTATGATGACTTTCAAAGAGGTTTAAAGCCTTTGTTGTCTCTGTTTTTCAAGCAAATAGTGATTTTATAGTGGTTATTCCATCGATTTAGGGAATATTATGAAGTTTTACTAAATTAATTGATAAAAAAATTATAACGAGTCCATTAGACCATGAAAAGAGCTTAAAATACATTAATACAAATGTAGAATGTGGTTAGAAATTTTAAAACAACACTAAAGATCATAGGCTTAAGTATAAAAAACATTTACCGTAAAACTCAATAATTTTGTAGGTGTTAACACATAGATTTTGAGAAAATTTTCAAAAATATGAAAATTTAGTTTTAATGCATACCTTCATCATTAACTAACATATGATGAAGGTCTAAGAGGTTTGGAACCTTTGATGTCTCCGTTTTTCTAGAGAATAGCGATTTTATTGTGGTTAGCCCACCAGTTTAAGAAGTATTATGAAGTTTTACTAAATTTATTGACAAAAAATTAAAACGATGCCCATGTACCATGAAAGAGAGTTTAATATACACTAATAAAAATGTAGATAGTGTTTAGAAATTTTAAAACAATACTAAAGATTATAGACTTCAGTATATAGAGCATTTACCGAAAAATTATATATTTTCGTAGGGGTTAATACATAGATTTTGAGAAATATTAAAAAATATGAAAATTTTGTTGTAATGCATAGTTTCATCATTCACTAACATATGATGAAGGTAAAAGAGGTTGGAAATCTTTGTTGTCTTCGTTTTTCTAGAGACTAGTGATTTTATAGTGGTTAGTCCACCAATTTAGGGAGTATTATGAAGTTTTACTAAATTAATTGACAAAAATTAAAATGATGGCCATGTACCATGAAAGAGAGTTTAATATAGATTAATAAAAATGTAGAATTTGTTTCGAAATTTTAAAACAACACTAAAGATCATAGGCTTAAGTATAAAAAACATTTACCGAAAAAAATTAATAATTTCGTAGGGGTTAACACATAGATTTTGAAAAAAAAATCAAAAATATGAAAATTCGGTTTTAATTCATAGTTTCATCATTCACTAATATATTATGAAGGTCAAAGAGATTTGAAACCCTTGTTGTCACTGTTTTTCTATAGAATAGCGATTTTATTGTGGTTAGTCCACTAGTTTATGAAGTATTATGAAGTTTTCCAAAATTAACTGACAAAAAATTAAAATAATGCTCATGTACCATGAAAGAGAGTTTAATATACACTAATATAACTGTAGAATGTGTTTAAAATTTTTAAAACAACACCAAAAATCATAGGCTTTAGTATATATAGCATTTCCCGAAAATTCAATATTTTCGTAGGAGTTAACACATAGATTTTGAGAAAAATTCAAAAATATGAAAGTCTTGTTTTAATGTATAGTTTGATCATTCACTAACATATTATGAAGGTCAAAGAGGTTTGGAACATTTGTTGTCTCCGTTTTTCTAGAGAATAGTGATTTGATAGTGTTAGTCCACCAATTTAGGGAGTATTATGAAGTTTTGTGTCTGAAGATTTAGTTCTGCTATCTGTGTTGTCCTTACATAGGCTTGTGTTTTGTCTCTGTGAAGTTGAATCTAGTTGTGTCTGAATCTCAAATCTATAAATTATATGCTTTTGTGAGATTTGTCTCCACTGAATTTCAAATCTAGTTGTGTCTGAATCTCAAATCTATGTTTTTTTTTTTGAATAATTCATGATGTGTTACCCACCTCCACAAAATATTATTGCTTGGTTGATGCCTCTTGGAAGAATGATAAAGAAGTGGGATAAAGTTGGATGGTCCTTATATAGTCGAGAAGGCATTCAAAAACTCCAAGGTTCTTCTTCCATCAACCCAACAAACTCTCCTTTGGAGGCAGAAGCAATAGCTCTTTCAATGGCAGTGCAGCAGATGAAGAATCTTTGCTATGATCAAGTTACTTTTATCTCAGACTGCAAACTACTAATTGATGGGTTACATCATCAGTTCTACACTGAAGAAACCATCACCAAGAGGTGTATCACCAAAACGTTCTCACTGATACACGTTATCCATGGAATGTCAAAATCTTGTTCTTTTAATTTTTGGTACCAAGTAAAGAGTCATTTACAAATGTTGATGTATTAGCCATAGATGCTAGACAGTGCCGTGCATGAATATTGTGGGCTCTTAAGAAGAATTTTTTTTTGGACGATAAAATATTAATTTCAAAAAAAATGTTCAAAATTCTACAGCTGGGATTTGAACCCGTGACCCTAGAGTAATAATGACGACGGTTACCAACTGTACTATAGGCGACCCATGCAACAAAATTGGCCCCTAAAACTATTATTCTGATTTTTGGCCCCAAGCAGATGCTTGGCAGCCTATAGTGAGGCACGGCTCTGATGCTAGGATTGTGTAAAAACTATGTAATCACTTGGTTATCTTAATAAATAAAAAGTTGGCAAAAAAAATAACATATATGAAATTTGGTTATTAAATGGGCTGGATCAACCAAAAATAAATATAATATTGCACAAGGCTTTTATATTACCAGCAAACTGTCCAAAAAGAGACGATGTCGTTTCATTCATTTAATATTTTTTCCTCGGTCAATGGAAAAGGAAAAGGGATAAGGTTTTCTCTTCTTTTTTTGTCAACCGCTCATTTTAGCTAGACCAAATTTTGATCTGACGAGTCGATACTCTGAGAAGTCTTTCTGTCTATCAGTGTCTCGTGTCTGATCTATTAGAGAGAAAATATATCATCTGATTCTTACCTCTTTCGATAGTGAATCGCTCGGCCATTTCTACTCCAAAAAATATGAAATTAGATTTTCTCTCTTAAATCGATTGATTATTACACCACCCTCTATTAGATTCTTTCAATTCTAAATATTCTTAATTCAATTTAGACCTTTGAATTGTTAATTTCTCAATCTACTTTTGTCTCAACCAAAAATCTGTCTGCGAAACCGAAGATCTGAAAGCAACATTTGTTGATGAGGCCTTCAAAACTTACATATATGACAACAAATCTCAGGTTGGTATCTCCATCTTTTGATAATTCTTTTAATCGATTGACAAGAATCCTGAAAACAATAAATGTTTTTGTTCATCAGTTTAGGCCTTTAGGGTGTGTAATCTATGCAAGAGACCCATTATAAGAAAACAATGTTGATTTATTCTTAATAATTAGATTATTATATATGATATTTGGTTCGTAATGAATACGATTGACTATAGAAATAGAGAGACGTTGATGAATAGTTTCATCATCACCAATGCTATCACTAATAGTCTACCAATACAAGGACAAATAAAAACAGCAATTCAAATAAAATAAAAACAGCAAATCAAGTTTTTTCATGCATAGGTTTCGCCATCACGACCACGACTCTCTTGACTAGAAGATGAACCGTCACCGTCATTTCCAAAACATTTCAAGGCCATATCGCTCAAGAAAACATGTAAACCTACAAACGTTTGGCGCATCCACTTCTTCTCTTCCACGCTCAAACATTCGGCCGGAGGAATATTCCACAATATTTTCTCCTTATTTTCCTTTATAATTTTCTTCAAAATCTTTTCCTTCTCATTATTTATTTCAAGCTCCTCAACGAGATCCATGTACCTTTCCATGAGGTCCTGGTTCTTCTGTCTCTTATAAGCTTCCACCAGCGGTCTGGTATTGATTGTTGCGGATGGTTCATGTCTTAAAGGGTTTTTAAACTGGCCAACCGCTTCCTCCAGAGACGGATATGCGAATGTGTAAGGCTTTCCGGAATCAGAAAAGACCAAAAAACTTGTCTCCACATTGCATAGTGAAACGATCTCGTTCATCTTCTTGAAGAGTCCAGATTTACGTTTCGAGAACGTAATCTTTCGGGCTGCATAGGCTCCAACCTTCTTCATCTCGATCTTTTGCTTTCCCTTTGTAGACCTCATTGTCACCTTTTTTTAGGAGCCGGAATATTCAGCTTTCTAGTATATATGTTTTAGTTTTTGTGTCATCATAAAAAACATACACTACTATTTATAGGAAAATGAAGAGAACGATATATGGAAGATATGGTATTTTGTTTGAAAGACATTTAATGTTTGAAAAACATATGACAATAATGGTGTATATTGACCAGTTTACAAATTTGACTAGAGTAATTTGGGAACCATTTTATTGTTTTCAGAAATCATTTACTCATTGCAGAGCAAAGTCAGCAAACTACCATATGGTAACTCAATTGACACAAGGATTCTTAGGCCTAATTAATCATGTGCCTGAAATCCAAAAAATTATTTGACCCAAAAAGAGGAAACAGAGTATTGAATCAAAATCCGAAACATACATAATGAAACATAAAATCCGCAACAGTTACACATCTAATTTTACAAAACATCGGTTGCCTTGTGATCACAATATTCGAAATGTGTTGACCCTATTAAAGTTTAGTTTATAAAATGAAATTTCGATATGCCCGTTTCTACTAACTCAGTTCCAAAATACAGTCCCTGATATAAGACCAAAGGATAAAGACCAAAGATGCTCATGAGTCCTCAAAAGTATGGTCACCTTGAGTCCATACAATTTTTTTTTTCGGTCAGGAAACTAAAAACAATAACACCAAATATAGAGACAATAATCATCAAAAGAGAACTCTAATATGAAAGAAGACCTAAATCACTAATATAGAACCCATGAATTTTGATGAAAGAATATTATAAAAATATTAAACTACATATAATTTCAACAAAACATTAATAAATAAATCGTACTAGTTTGTATTTTTGCAACAATTTGCAAGACGATTGGTTAGGTGAATCATACAAAGAAGATATCTTCATTGTCATTTATAAAAATAAATAAACAAATAAAATAAAATATCTATTTGAGGAAAGCTCTTCAAATCTTCTGAAAGCCCCATACAAGGCCAACTACTCCGATCCCGAAACACACAAGACTTCTCGATACTCACACACACGCAAAGAGGAAGAAGAGTGAGAATGGGTGTTGTGAAGTCAGCGATTGGGGATATGCTGATGACCTTCTCCTGGGTCGTCCTCTCCGCGACGTTCGGTTTACAGACGACGGAGATCATCTCCGCCGCCGGTTTTCAGGGAATCGCTTGGGCTCCGTTGGCCATCACCACGTTTCTGATTTTCTTCTACGTTTCCATTTTCACCGTTGTCTTCGGTAGCGCTAGCTTTAACCCTACCGGAAACGCCGCCTTTTATGCCGCCGGTGTCCCCGGAGATACCCTTTTCACCTTGGCGATAAGGTTACCTGCTCAGGTATACTTCTAAGCTAAAGATCCAAAAAATTTCAGAGTTTTTGGATTTTGTGTCTGAAGATTTAGTTCTGCGATCTGTGTTGTCCTTACATAGGCTTGTGTTTTGTCTCTGTGAAGTTTGAATCTAGTTGTGTCTGAATCTCAAATCTATAAAGTATATGCTTTTGTGAGATTTGTCTCCACTGAATCTCAAATCTAGTTGTGTCTGAATCTCAAATTTATGTTGTTTTTTTTTTTAAACACTTTTTTTTATTTGAAACACCAAATCTATGTTGTTTTGAAGTGAAAATTTTACCTTTTATTTCTCAACTGCATCATACATCATTTTTATTGTTAGTATATTCTCGCTTTGATCTGGTCAATGTTGTGGGGGTTTTGATGTTGTACAAGAACACAATCAGATTCTTTAAAAAAAATTGTTTTGGTTGATTCATGTGTTTTCCACTTTATTAAAGCTGAAAAAAAAACTTTTCTTCTTCTTGCATCTTTCTTTATTTGTTCTTTATTTGTTCTTTTTTAATTTTCTGAAGTTTGCTGCTTGTCCATGTGTTTCTTTGTATAACATAAAGAGATAGAAAGACTGTTAATTTGAGTAAAACTAATTTACCAAGGAGTAAGATGTGCTCCTTAAGAGAATTAAATTGAATCAAAAAAACATTTTAATGCCTCTTGGTAGGATCAAGTATTGATGATTTTGTAACTCAGTTTGATGATCCTTCTTTCCACCGATTCTTGGTTCTTACACCTTTTTGCTTTAGAAACAATAAATTTCTTATTCCTTGTAAATGAAAATGTGAGATAATTCGTTTGGTGATTCCACCAGGCAGCTGGTGCGGCAGGAGGTGCATTGGCCATCATGGAGTTCATACCAGAGAAGTACAAGCACATGATATCTGGACCTTCCCTTCAGGTTGATGTGCACACTGGAGCTATTGCAGAAACCATCTTAAGTTTCGGTATTACCTTTGCGGCTTTACTTATTATCATCAGGGGTCCACGAAGATTACTCGCCAAGACCTTCTTGCTCGCTCTCGCAACCATTTGCTTCGTTGTTGCTGGCTCTAAATACACCGGACCAGCCATGAATCCTGCCATTGTAAGTATCCATTGGTTTCACGTTATGATATTATTATGTATTTAAATACGTCTTGTGTGTTTGCAATGCAGGCGTTTGGGTGGGCATACATGTACAGCTCTCACAACACTTGGGACCATTTCTACGTGTACTGGATCAATTCTTTCGTTGGAGCTTTATCTGCTGCGTTGGTCTTCCGTACTATCTTCCCGCCACCTACACCGCAGCAGAAGAAACAGAAGAAAGCCTGAGGGGATAAACCAATCGAGACAAGACCGGTTCAATACTTTACCGGTTTTGGGATGTAGAAAGATTCAGAAGGTTTTTCCATTCCAAAATAAGGAGAAACCTTATCATTGTTTAGATTCAAGCTTTATATTATGAATTGTTGCGGATGTCAACTATTATCCGTTTTGTGCATATATCATTCACACACTCTTCCGGTTGATAAGCATTAGATTATCAATTACTGGTTTGGATTGGTTCAGTTCAGTTCATCCCCTAAGTGGTTTCGAGAACCTAATGAAATGTTTTCAAATTGATTTTTATTAGAAATGATAAATTACTGTTATCAAATTTGTGATACTAAAATATACGTAAATTTTATTGTTACTAAAAATATTTTAAATTCTAGATTTTATGAAATATGTTGTGATTTGAGTTGGATTTAAATCTATCTTATTAAAATATAACTTAAAATATTAACTTACTTTTAAAAGAAATTGTTAATTACATTTTATACCACTACAAAATTATTTTATTCTTTTTTTTAGCATTTATTATATTTTTCTCGGTTCAAAGACTCATAAAACATACATAAATTCATTTTCAAACTAATTAATGTTACTTCATCCACCCGACCAAATTTATAAAGTTACCTAAATTGATTTAGGAATGACAAATTACTTTATTCTAATTTTAACATTTATTATCTTTTTCTCAGTTCAAAGACTCATAAAACATATATAAATTCATTTTCAAACTAATTAATGTTAATTCATCCACCCAACAAAATTTATAAAGTTACCTTAATTGATTTAAGAATGACAATTTACTTTATTCTAATTCTTAGCATTTATTATTTTTTTCTCGGTTCAAAGGCTCATAAAACATACATAAATTCATTTTCAAACTAATTAATGTTAATTCATCTACTCAACAAAATTTATAAAGTTACCTTAATTGATTTATGAATGACAATTTACTTTATTCTAATTCTTAGCATTTATTATTTTTTTTCTCGGTTCAAATGCTCATAAAACATACATAAGTTCATTTTCAAACTAATCCACCCGACAAAATTTATAAAGTTACCTAAATTGATTTAAGAATAGCAAAATTTATCATTTTATATAACTTTAGCGTTTTATAGTCATTCAAATTATTTATAAATAAAATATAAATTAATATATAAATATATGATTTTAAATATATTTCCATATAAGTAACAGTCCAATGCAAATCTTATATGGTAAAACTTGAAGGCTATGAAATATATAGCACACAATTTTTGATATATATATATATATATATAATTATTTATTATACTTAAAATTTGATCCATACAAAAATAAAAATTACATCGGTGCGGATAGACAAAAAATATTAAAAAGATATGGATGATAAGGTTGACGATTCAAAAAATAAAATAAATTACTTAATATAAACTATGAAAATATTATGTTTAGAAATGTTATATCAAATAATTATTTAATACAGATAAACTGTAAAATATATATACTTCCATTTATACAAAATAAATATTTGTTTATAACAAGTTAAAAACAAATATCCTCACATATGCAGATCCATTTCTAGTAAGTTTTTAATATTCGAGGATCCATAGTAAGTTTTTAATGTGCGAGGACTCCATTTCTAGTAAGTTCTTAAATTAGAAATCAAGAATCCAAATTTATAAGATTTTAGAATACTATCTAAATCACAATAACTTTATAGTTCAACCAAAATCATCATTAAAAATCGATTTTAGAAAAAAAATACTACATCAAATTCATCCTCCAATGCTTCTAAACCGTTGGAACTATCGCATTTCGGTTTAGCTGGGATTTGTTTGGCTTGGTTGACTTCAATTCGGTTCGGTTAAATCTCTCAAACCAGATGCCCCCTAATGACGTTAGTTAAAACTTTAATTATGTTTTCGTCTAAACTTTACACTAAATGCAATTAGCTTTTCGTGAATGTTACCCAACTCTCTTAACAAAATCGTTAAATCGTCAACGTAACAGATCTGTAAGCAGAAGTCGAATTCTAAACAGCACTCGCATTCCACCGCCGATCTGGATCCGTCAAAGGATCCGCCGCAGACATCGGCGTCCTCCGCCACCGCCAACAAGATCCGCTACCGTTCCCCTTCCACCTCCGAGCTGCTCGAGTCAGGACTGGCCACTTCCCCAACCTCCGACTCTCATCAGAGCCTTCTCTCCATCGACGGCGGGAAAATGACGGCGAAGCGAGCGATCGGGAGGCACGAGTCACTCTCCGATAAGATCCACAGACATCGCAGTGTCCTACTCCTGATCTCGATTCCCGTCGTGCTGATCACTCTCGTGATTCTGTTGATGCCGGGGGCGTCGACCTCCGTCATCGAGGAGTACGCGTTGAAAAGTAGCGAAGGAGGAGGCTCGAATTCGAGGAAGTACGCAGTGATCTTCGACGCGGGGAGCTCGGGGAGCCGCGTGCATGTTTACTGTTTTGATGAGAATTTGGATCTCGTTCCTTTGGAGAATGAGCTCGAGCTCTTCCTTCAGGTATTGCATTGCTAAAACTGATCTTAATAAGCTTTAGAAGGATGTTTGATGATTCCTATTATAGTTTGTAATCAATAATACAATTTGTCTACTGCGATGTAATGTTTAAGAAATCCGTTAATTAGGCGATTTATTTATATGAGATTATTGATTATCTGGGCGACTAAATTGATTTTTTGAATAATTTTGAAATATTGTTTGTGAAAAATGTTTGGTCTATGTCCGATTTGCCAACTAGGCGGAAGCTTATGTTTAAGAAATCTGTTAATTAGGTGATTTATATGAGATTATTGATAGATATTTTTTTTAATATTTTTTGAAATATTGTTGTGAAAAATGTTTGGTTTATGTCCGATTTGCCAACTAGGCGGACGTTTAGGGGGGACGTCCAAACCACCGATGTTTAAGAAATCTGTTAATTAGGCGATTTATATGAGATTATTAATTATGCCACGACTAAACTGATTTTTTGACTATTTTTTGAAAAATGTTTTGTTTATGGCCGATGCGGCAGACGTTTAGGGGCTGTGTAAACCGATTTTTAGAACGCATTGTTTATTGTGCGTTTGGTTAGAGTTGTTTGAGTCTGAACTATTGTTATGATATGATTTCAGCTAAAACCAGGGTTGAGTGCGTATCCTAATGATCCTAGGCAATCAGCAAACTCTTTGGTATCTCTTCTTGACAAAGCAGAGGCTTCTGTTCCACATGAGTTGCGTCCTAAGACTCCTGTCAGAGTTGGGGTATGGAAGCGAGTTCCTTGCAGATAATGATAATTGAAGCTATTCATGTTATCATTTACTCTGTTTTGCATTATATCTTGTCCAGGCAACTGCTGGTTTGAGGGCTTTGGGTCACAAAGCTTCTGAAAATATTTTGGAAGCGGTAACTTTTGTTCATATGATGTCTACAAATATTTTATTGTTTGTCTAGCTTTTAAACTTGAAAATGTAATTTTGTTTTTAAGGTTAGGGAGCTACTGAAAGATAGAAGCAGGTTGAAGACTGAGGCAAATGCAGTTACTGTTCTGGATGGTACTCAGGAAGGTTCTTACCAGTGGGTATGTTGTCGGGTTTTTTCTATATATTAGTGTAACACTCATGTTAAATCCAGTGCTATTCTCATTATTTTATAGTACGACTGAAATCTTGGGTGCTTGTATAGTAACAACGAGGACTGATCTCCCTGAATATATTTTTTTTTCTATCTTAAAACAACCTGAAATCAACTAACAAGTTTCATTTTTTCCATGAATTGTCGATTCTTAAAGGTGACCATCAACTACTTGCTAAAGACTTTGGGAAAGCCTTACTCAGAAACCGTTGGAGTGGTTGATCTCGGAGGGGGATCTGTTCAAATGGCATATGCTATATCAGAGGAAGATGCTGCAACTGCACCGAAACCACTACAAGGCGAGGATTCTTATGTCAGAGAAATGTATCTCAAGGGACGGAAGTATTTTCTATATGTTCACAGGTTGGTCAGCTGTCATTGCTTTTGTGCCCATTTGATCATTGTGAGACGTGAAACCAGACTTTATTTTGCCTTTCAACTTAAACGCAATATCTTTTTGGCTTGTTGATTGCAGCTACCTACATTACGGGTTATTGGCTGCCCGAGCGGAAATTCTGAAAGTTTCTGAGGGCTCTAACAACCCCTGCATTGTGACCGGCTATGATGGTGAGTGAGAGACGTTATTAATTTATCGAGGAACACTCTCTGCATCCTATCCTCATCACATTACACCTTCTTTCCATGTAGTTTTGTTTTTTAATAGACAAAGTAATCAGTGTTGTATCCTCTTCACATGTTCTGCCCTTAACTATTTCACACCTTGATGATGGTAGCTTTACTTATGTAACATATGATTCTTTTCAGGTACTTACAAGTATGGAGGAAAAGCCTTCAAAGCCGCAGCTTCTTCATCTGGTGCAAGTCTAGACGAATGCAGGCGAGTAGCTCTTAACGCACTCAAAGTCAATGATTCAGTGTGTACACACATGAAATGCACATTCGGTGGAGTTTGGAACGGTGGAGGCGGTGGTGGCCAAAAGAATATGTTTGTTGCATCATTTTTCTTTGATAGAGCCGCAGAGGTAAATATTTATCTCCTTTTAAGACTTAGTGACTAACATCACACTGTTTGTTATGCTTTAAACCAATGGTGGTGATGGCAGGCTGGTTTTGTTGACCCGACGCAACCTGTGGCTACTGTTCGTCCAGCTGACTTTGAGAAAGCAGCTAGCCAAGCGTGTAACATGAAAATGGGAGAAGGCAAATCGAAGTTCCCACGTGTGGAGGAAGATAATATTCCTTACTTGTGCTTGGATCTTGTTTACCAATATACTCTCCTAGTTGATGGATTCGGTAAGCTACTCTTAACTTCTTTTCTTTTAACTCCTCGAACCAAAAAAAAAATTAATTTACACTTGTGCCTACCATGAGAATGATAGTATAAAATGATCATGATAATGGTTAGTAATATATGATAGGCATGCACATAGTAATTGGAATGTGTTAGATTTTTGAAATTTTTGTGTCGTGTAATATAATTGAGTGAAATGCATATAGTTTTGTTATTATCATCAATGGTCCGGTTCCGGTTGGTCCCAGTTTTTGGTGTGTAGTGAAAACCAACCAAGTTCGGTTCGGTTCTTTTCCTACCTTGCACTGTTCAAAATGTATTTGAGTTTCTACAGTTGCATCCGTAGTTTAATTGACATGTGTTTAATCTTTTAATTTAATTATTTTTGTTGTAAATAGGATTGAAGCCATCACAGACTATAACGTTAGTGAAGAAAGTGAAGTACGGAGAGCACGCCGTGGAAGCTGCGTGGCCACTAGGAAGCGCCATAGAGGCCGTATCCTCACTATGAGTATAGTGGCAAGTTTTGGGAATTTGCACAAAACCCATATTATTTTGATTTCTCCCAGAATCTCCCCCAATCTTTTCTTCTACTTCAAAATTTTGTTATCATCATAATCCCTAATTGCTTACTTACTATCTATTCTTATTATATACTTGTCTTTATTTTTTTTTGTAAACTAAACTGCACACGTGTCCTCGGTTTCGTATAAATGTTTCACTTATTGAACGTTTTTCTCTCGACTGTTGAGAATTTTATTTAGTAGTTGGTCCATGTTGAGTTCTCTTTTCTTTTTGTGAAACCTACAATCATTGGGAATGGATTGATTTATTTTAATATTTGTAATTCAATATTTATTATATTTTTCCATATGTAGTTCATATCCAAATCCCAATAGATACCCATAAAAATATATATGTTTCCTTGGAATTCTCTCTGTTTTAAAGTATCTTTGGAACAAAAGAATATTCTAAAGATTTTTAGATAAGTGTGTGCCAAAAGAATTGGAGATGAGCGTTGACAATTCAAAGGTATCATAGTTTGGAACTTATACGTTAGATGTGTAAATAAACTGAACTATTTTGATTTATGACCATTTACACGCCCATCCATTCAAACCTAATCTCATATCACCAACTTCAACTTGACTTTGATGACCGACCAAAGTAATACCATTGTTTTTTTTTTTTTTGAACTTAAAGTAATACCATTGACCATTGTTATGCTGATAAAGTTGTAATGAGCCATGAAAGTCCCATGAAAACTCAAATCAGGTAAAGCAATATATAGACTATATAAGGATTGCAAACGATCTGGTTCCTTATCAATGTATTACGTACTGGTCGCTTCAAACAAACGTCTTCTGACTAATAATTTCCACATTTGTAGTTAAAGGTTTCATTATATTATAGATTGAGTAGCCTTGTATAGCTTGTATATTGAAGGTTGGATTATTCAATACTCATTGTCGACGATACATTGTTATTTATAATAAGGGTGTTAAAAAGTCATTTGATAAATTTGATGATAAGACATACGGTTAAATAAATTTTATACAAAAGTATAAGATGTTGATATGTGAGTGGTTGGAAACTTGACAAAAAAAGTGTTCAAATTTTTTTTTGGTTAAAAAAAAAAAAAAAAGTGTTCAAATTCCAGTAGAACAAGTAAGCTTTCGTTACACACCACACTAAGACACACATATTGCAGATAATCGAAAACTAATTTTGTTAGATATTTTTTTATGAGGGATCCACAGTTCCACACCCATAATTATATGTATAATATTTTCTTAAAATGGTCCATGTAAATCGTTCTCAAATTTACAATGGTCCATGTATATGTAATGAAATATTAAAGAACAATTATTCACTGGTTTATATTCAAAAATTTCGTCTCGTCTGTCTGTAATGGTTTACTTTTTCAAATCTACCTCTATTCGTCATTGTAGCCGCAACGTTTATTATAGTTGTTTTTTAAAAAAATTCAAACAATCCGTACAGTAACTTTTAATATGTTCACCTATAACCCTAGCTAGGTGCAAAATGTTGACGCTTGATAGAGGAATCGTAAGTCGCACGTGTGGTTGCTGGCTTGTTGAATATTTAACTTTCCATGTTTATTTGAGGGAGACTTAGATTTTAGTAATTTCAGGGGTTTTTGCCAAAACTAACCCACAACTTGATTTTAATTCCAAACATATACCCAAACTTGAATCAAATGCAAAACTAACCTAAAAGCCTAGTGAAATTACAGCCCAGCCCCTTGTGACCAAACAAAAAAACAGAAGCCACTTTTACGAATATAGCCCCAGTAAATCGTCTGAGTCGTCTGAGATGTTGGAAGTCGTCTGGACGACTGAAATGTAAGTCGTCTGGTACCAGTTTATTTTAAAAAGAATTTATAAATCTTGTAAAAAAATATTTTGATACGTAAAAAATAAAAATCAAGTAATTATAAACAGTTTTAACTGATATAAATTAAGATATGATAAAATTGATTTGTTTTGAAGATAGATGAGTGGAAGTAGTGAATCATGAAATACTTTGGTTTAGGAGTTTGGCAAACATATGTTGTAGTATTGTATGTATTGTTAGGGTTAGATTTTGGAAAACTAAAATGTTTTTTTCAAAAATTAGTTTTCACTTATATGTGTTTATTTTTGTGTATAGTAAACACTTTTCAAATTTGATTTGGTTTTATGAAGTGTTTAATTAGATAATTAAGTTTAGGGGTTATGTTTAGGGTGTGGACGACTTATATTTCAGTCGTCTGTTGAATAATTTACCCGGACGACGTATATTTCAGTCGTCCAGACGACTTACTTGTAAGTCGTCTGGAAAGTCTTCTATTTTAGTTTCCCGCTAAAAATATTTAATTTCCCGCTAAAAATATTAAACTCTTCTGGACGACTTACATGTAAGTCGTCTGTTTTAATTTCTTCACCAGACGACTGAATTGTAAGTCGTCCAGGAAGTCGTCTGAGTCAAAAATATTTAACCTAATTGGATTTTTTGTCTCCCTATATAAAGAAAAATTTACACATTATCTCTCCTCCTCTCAAATGGCTGCAACAAAAATGTAATGTTCATCATTCTAAAACTCTCCAACCTCTCTCTAATCTCTTTGACTTGAAAACACCAAACTTTATATGAATTTTTCAGTTTTGTCTCATGTATTTCTTACTAATCTATCTCTTTTGCGGGTTTTTAATCAAATGGTACTCATCTTCCACTAATTTAGAGGTAGATCTATTAATTTTAGATATGTATTTTTGTGTGTTCTATAAATGTAGATTTATCTAATCTTCCACTCATTTTCTCTATTTTTAAGTCATTTGAACGTTTTTGGATATGCAGGTTTTTCTGATCTGGATTTGATGTGCAGGTTTTTCAGATCTGGAAGACTTCTGGGACGACTTACCTGTTAGTCGTCTGGAAGTCGTCTGGAAGTCGTCTGGACTTCTTGGAAGTCTTCTGACAAAGTCGTCTGGACTTCCAGGAAGTCGTCTGGACTTCCAGGAAGTCGTCTGGACTTCCAGGAAGTCGTCTGGACTTCCAAGAAGTCGTCTGGACTTCTAGGAAGTCGTCTGGATTTTTCTGAGCGTTTTGGTAAGTTCTTATGTCTGATTTTTCTTCATTTGGTAACTTCTTGTTGTATAAAGTTCTTACTTTTTTCCCAAACTAAAACTCTCCAAACCCACTCTAATCTCTTTGACTTGAAAACACCAAACTTTATATGAATTTTTCAATTTTGTCTCATGTCTTTCTTACTAATCTATTTTTTTTTTGCAGGTTTTTAATTAGATGGTACACATCTTCCACTAATTTGAAGGTAGATCTATTATTTTTAGATATATATTTTTGTGTGTTCTGTAAAGGTAGATTTATCTAATCTTCCACTCATTTTTTTCTGTTTTTAAGCCATTTGAACGTTTTTGAATATGCAGGTTTTTCAGATCTGGATTTAATATGCAGGTTTTTCAGATCTGGAAGACTTCTGGGACGACTTACTTGTTAGTCGTCTGGAAGTCGTCTGGAAGTCGTCTGGAAGTCGTCTGGAAGTCGTCTGGACTTCCTGTAAAGTCGTCTGGAAGTCGTCTGAACACCCTAAAAGTTTTCTGGCAAAGTCGTCTGAACTTCCTGGAAGTCGTCTGGACTTCTTAGAAGTCGTCTGGACTTCTTAGAAGTCGTCTGGACTTCTTAGAAGTCGTCTGGACTTCTTAAAAGTTGTCTGGTCTTGTCTACTCAAGTGGAATCCAAGCTCGTCTTTGTAGATGAATGATCTATAATAGTTTTGTTTGTGGTCTGTTTTGTGAATTGCATGTATACTCTTTTAGTTGTGAATTTTTTGTAAAATCAGTAATAATATTTTCCAAGATGTATTAAATGTGCTAACAATGTGTTTACACATTTACAAATCAATGAAATAATAGACTTCAGTAGCCTTTTTCTTATCTTTGGATCTCTCATATGCAATAATAAACTCCAATAGCCTTTTTCTCATCATAATAAACAAGAATGTTGGTAAGAGATGGAAACAAACAATAGTAACTAGTCAAAGCATATCATATTTTTTTTAAGTTTGCATTGAAAAACTTAGTCAAATTTAGTAAAACAAAGGGAAAGAACATATTTTGTAAATATGAGTTTTACATATCTTGAAGTTACTTATCACTCTTAAAAATACAAGTTATTCAAAAAATAACGTAGAAGACTTAAAAACTAGTGGAGAAGACGCGGACAACTTCAATCTAAGTTGTCTAGACGACTAAACTATATGTCGTCTGGTCAACGCAGAGGTTATTTTTGCAATTGACTTTGAAATCTGTTATTTCGGACGACTGAAAGTTAAGTCGTCTACTATTGTTTGGTTAAAAAAAAACTCCAAAAAAGCTAGACGACTTACATTTCAGTCGTCAGAGGTTAGTTTTGCATTTGACTGGATTATTTCAGAAGTTTGACTTTTTGGACGACTTACATTTCAGTCGTCTAGTGAAAATTAAAATAATAATATTTTTTTAAAAGTAGACGACTTAAAGTTAAGTCGTCATAGGTTAGTTTTGCAATTGAAAAAAAAACTTCAAGATTTAATTATACACAGACGACTTATAATTCAGTCGTCCACCAGACGACTGAAATGTAAGTCGTCCAGGATTTACGAGGTTTGACCAGAATCTCGGAAAAAAGTCCTGGACGACTTACAATTAAGTCGTCTGGTGGACGACTGAATTATAAGTCGTCTCTGTATAATTAAATCTTGAAGTTTTTTTTTTCAATTGCAAAACTAACCTATGACGACTTAACTTTAAGTCGTCTACTTTTAAAAAAATATTATTATTTTAATTTTCGCCAGACAACTGAAATGTAAGTCGTCTGGGGAAGTCAAACTTCTGAAATTATCCAGTCAAATGCAAAACTAACCTATGACGACTGAAATATAAGTCGTCTAGGTTCTTTGGAATTTTTTTTGAAACCAAACAATAGTAGACGACTTAACTTTCAGTCGTCTCAGGTTACAGATTTCAAAGTCAATTGCAAAAATAACCTCTGCGTTGACCAGACGACTTCCAGGTAAGTCGTCTACAGCCAGACGACTGAAAGGTAAGTCGTCTACAGCCAGACGACTTCCCAAGTAAGTCGTCTGACGAACAGATCTGGAAAAAAACTCGATGTCATACCTTAAATTGGTTAGATAAGTTCCTTAATATACATAAGGCTTCTCCAAGCACACATAATCACAAACGAAAGTCACCCACCCATAATCGTTAGCTTCTATGACTCTATGAACCATAAAAAATTTAGAATCAAAATCTTGGGTTTTTTTAGCTCATTGTGGAGAGAAAGTGAGAGATATGTTGTGTTTAGTTCACAAGAATGGAAAAAGAAGAAGGATAAATCGATTTTGGGAGCATTAAGAGCTTCAAATTGGTTGTTCATGGTGGTTGTGGTATTGATATCAATGGCAATCTTGTAATTACTTGAAGATGATGAGGGTGAGAGAGTAAAGATGTCATTTTCGAAAAAAAAAAGAAAAAAAAAATTAATGGCATTTTCGTAAATTATATGAACTTGTGGGGTGAATAGGGCAAAACCAATTTTCAAAAAAAAAAGGAGGTTAGTTTTGTGTTTGACTTTAAGTTGTAGGTCAATTTTGCAAAAAGCCCTTCAAACTTTGTGTAGTTTAATGCATGCCTTACTGGCATATGACAAACTCCATTTTCAACAAATGAAACAAAAGTCACGTTTGATAAATTCACTCCGAAGTATTTTTGTATTATTTAAAACACTTTCATACAACTACTTTTTTGGTAGTTGGTTTTCTTTACGATTGCTTGCTTATCTTTTGTTTATTTTTTTTTTTTTTTTTTGATAAAATGTTAAATTTTATACCAATTTTAAGATTTTTTACAGAAGTTACAGAGGCACAACAAAGAAACCAGAAAAAAAGAAAATAAAAGAGCAAATTAAAACTACAAACAGAGACTATGTTGTAAAACTACAAACAGAGACTATGTTGTAGGGAGTACAAATACTCAAAATAAAACTACAAACAGAGACTATGTTGTAACAAATTTAAAGAGACATAACCAAGAAGATAAAGCACACATTTTAGCAAATTAACCAGGAGATCTCTGATGAGGAAACACCGATTCCAAGCTTCCAAACCTGGAAATTTGTGTAGTTGCCACAGTTTCGAAAAACTGGAGTCCCCATCTTAGTTGCCACGAGCACCTCAGAGAAAGGCCCATCCTCAAAACCTTGAATGCAGAGACTACCTACAGCTTCTCCGAGGACTAACACAAAAACGAAACCAAAACAACAACCCTCAAACCACTGGCGGCACGGGAGCTTCTACGGACAGTCAGAGAGCCGCCTCCAACCGTCACCCTCGAACTAGAAAAGCCACGAGGATCATCTCCCACAGTAGAAAAGAACTGCTTAAATCAGGATCGCCGCCTCTACTCCACACCAAATCACCACCGGAGCTTTAACGAGACTCAACACTCTCGGAATCTGTCACCAAATCCGTCAAACAATAGTCGAAAACTAAACAAACAACCTGAGATGCGAAGGGGCCACACCGGATCTAACATAGATCTGATTATAAAAACGGAGAGCAAACAACTGGGGGTAGAGCTCTGAAATCTACATCCACTGAAGCAACCTCATAGCCGTCACCATGAGAGCCCTCGCCGCTAAAACTCAAACCATAGAGATCCGCCCAAGCCGCAACCCGACGTTGGAGAAGACACAAGCGGCAGAGACAGTAGCCACCAATCCGAGGTGAGTCGTCTTGTTCCAATCACCAGACCTTCACCAGCCACGGGATAGTCCTCACATCCCCGCCATCTGGCTAAAACCGGCGTTACAGAAAACAGACGAGCCACCATCTCAACCCAAAGGAGGACAAGAGGACAAGATCAGCAAGGCATATGAATAGGCGGTGAGCCGCCAAAGCGCCACACACGGAACCGCCCAGATCTACCGCACAAGCTGCCGGAAAACCATCTCGAAGCTGTGCCTTCTCATCTTCCCTGCTGAAAACTGAGCAAACAAGGAAGAAGCCGACTAGCCGAGAGAAAGAGAAAAGAGAAGGCTTCCCCGGACGGAGGCGATGAGCGCCAACCGCCGGAGAAGCAGATGATGGCTCGAAGAAAAAAAAAATGCGGCGGCTCAAGTTTTGGGAGAGAACTCTAAAAAATAGGGCGAACTCTTTCTTCCTTCTTATCTTTTGTTTATGCTTATGCGTTCGTGCATGTATAGTATTCACAATCAGTAAGTTTTCTAACGTTGTTGTCACATTGTTTGACTAATGAAATGACACTACATGTACGATGCAAAAGCTTGAAAATAAGAAGATCATAAAGATAAAGGTATAACGTAGTTGTCGAATTCTCGTCCACGAATTTCGCAATATAAGAGTAGTCTTGGTTAGGTTTGTTACTTGTGAGGCCTTTATTTCTAATAATAATTAAGAGTTTCACGTTGAAAACAATGTGGAACTTAATTCATTACCATTTGGCTTTAATCACACTGGAACTTCAGAAGATTGATATACTGTTTTTCCTTTTTGAAT
This sequence comes from Brassica rapa, assembly GCF_000309985.2. Lineage (NCBI taxonomy): Eukaryota > Viridiplantae > Streptophyta > Magnoliopsida > Brassicales > Brassicaceae > Brassica > Brassica rapa. The sequence continues at coordinate 28,304,255 of NC_024799.2, read as the reverse complement.
AATAACTCAAGTAAGGAGCAGATTAACTCATCCCTTTTCATATTGTTACGATGCCAGATACCTTATATCAATCAACTATCAGGTCATTGTAATACCTTTAACGTTTTTTGGCATAATATTATTTATATATGAGATATTTTCTTTTTGCAAAGTGGTATATTTGAAAATTATGTGATAAAAATGTTAATATTTTACCCCTTAAATATTTCTTTAACTTATAATTGACAGTCATGTCATACCTTTCGGTAAACTAAAAGGTTCAATTATTGGTTACTTTATCGCACCATTATTAATATGAATAGCTGAAAAAACAACAACTGACGCGTACATACAATTTTAGGGGAAAGAAATCAAAATCAAAAGTATTTTTGGTGGAAACTGGCTTAGCGTGTGGTTTGCATGTGTGTGAATGCCGCCGTGGCATGTCATTGTCATTTAAGAACTTTATTTATCTGAATTATGTATGTTTAATACATTAATCTAGTGGAGTTCATTAGCTTATTACATTACGTTTTTAAAGTAAAGGTTAATTAGCAGATCATGTGGGTGTTTATGATTCCACGTTTTCTTTTTGGGGAGATTCAAATTATAATTTGGTTTGCATCCCACCAAGAAACATATCAAATTAAGATTTGTTTAATAGTTGCTTCAGTAGAGAAAACACGTAATTAGTTATATTTTAGCATTAAGCCATAATTATTGTTTTTTGTCAACAAATTATTGTCCTTTAGTCACACATGTTCAAGAGGCAGTGGTCGAAGGTTACTTTTAAATTTTGGATTTTATTCATAGTTTTGTGATAGTTCTTATCTCATCCTATCCGATCAACATATTGGTTTTTATCATTACGACTTGGTCGATAACAACATAAAACAAATTATCAAACAGTTTTTAGGTTCGATTGCATTTTAGTTAGTAGATACTCTTCATAATTTAACAATCATATATATATCCTACTATATAAAAGGAGCTAAATCCTAGCTTTTCTAAAGGTGCCACAAGGACAAAATAATCTCTACCTATTAAACTGCCATGTCACTAGCGGGCTGGGCTTCAAATTAAAATTGCAATAAAAGATTTGGACTTCGATGTCGCTTACAAAATTTTCGGTTTGTCTACGATTTGCCGGTGAGCCAGGTAAAGAAAAATCTCGCAGCCCAACCCATTAACCCAAATCGCCGTCTTCGTAAAACTATTTCCTTCGGACAATTACTTATTTCAACTGTCAAACTATTTTCTTTTGAATTTTCTATTTATTCAGATAATTTATTATTTCTTCTGTTTTCTTTAACAATGTGTGAACCGGCTAAGTTTCCTTTCATCTTAAAATTGTCCGCCCAAGATAACACAACCCCTTCATTTCATACACAGTCACTATAAATTTCTAAAAAAAAAAGCCTAAATTCTACTATCAAACCCACCCAACAAATTTACAACTACCAGTTCCAATTACTCATGCTTCGACCTCATTCAAATAATTATGGGCCAGCCTACTTTAATTTTTAAATAACCATGTCAATAATATTTAAAAAAAACAAACAAACCATAACTATGTTCACTTCAAAAAAATATAAAATTAATAAAAGATGGGCAATACAAAATAATTATCATTCTTATTTGTGTAGAACATGCAGCAGAAGATCAAAACAATTGGGACGACACCCTCGAACCGCATCCAATAATCGTTAGGATCATTAGTATGTGGCCCATCACAAATCACAAAAATAAAAATGCTTTCTAAGAACAATTTTCATTTGTCTTGACATTCAGGTTTGTCTTAAAAATACTTACTTTCAATTATTCCAACTACATTTCAAATAATGACTTTTAACCACTAAACATGAACAAATAATGGAAGGGATGGTGTCTGTTTCTACGTCTGACACAATCTACCAACGCTTCGAGAAAGGGAAAATTTATCATATTAGATATTTTAATCTTCTTCCCAATAACCAACAGTACAGGCTTACCGTTCAACCATACATAATCAATATCAATGAGACAACAATTATTACACTGATTCAAGAAAACATTTCACCGATTCCTTCATACATATTCCGGCCCCAACGCTACCACCAGTTGATCAGCTTAGCAAATGCAACCAACTTCCTCCCAAAAAAAACCAATAGCTCTCTCACATACAAATAAATACTAAATTTTTGTCCCTAAAACCAAATTATTCCTACAGATGTTGTTGGCCGCATATGCTTCATCTAAGGAAGTGATTTATATAACTACTACACATATTCAAAAATCATCATTGGATTGCGTTTAGACATGTACTAACTTTTTATTAAATAATAATTGATTTACAACTAAACAAAATATAATACAATAATTATTTGTAGATCAAAATTGGTACGTCTAACTTTATGGGACAAGGAAGCGTCGAATTTCAGGGAGTTAAATCACATATATACCAGGAAAAACCAAATTGTAATCATCACAAGTATCATTCCACGGTTACATGAAGGTAATAAACTAAACATAAAGTTTATGTCAAAATAAATGCTTACATATATTTGACTTTTTCAGGAAAACTATCACTCACAACCACACCTGGATCCCGCTTCTACTTGACAACGATATTGGTATCATATAACGCTTCCAAAAGAGGAATAAACTGATATCCTAAGCCTCATAGCAAACGACACCAGCCAACTTTTAAAAAATTTACGTTACCACTTCCTATGTCAATTAAATAGCCACACTCAAATACTATTTTCTCTTACGAATATTGAATTCCTCAAAACAATTTATTATTCAAAAACTATGTCAACGTCTTCGCATTATAAAATAAACAAAACATAACTTATCCTTTCAGAAACTTCACCACTCTCAATTTTAATTGAACTGGACTTTTATTAAACATGTAATCCGCGCGAAGCGCGGACACCGACCCTAGTATATATATAAGTTATATCAAATATTTCAAAAAATTATATACGCAATATAAAATTATCAAGAGAGAATATACAACTTGGGTCCGATCCGATGAGAAAAATAAAATGTTTTATATTCATTTTCAAGTCTATGCTCGCATATATATTACTTATACATATTAGTGCACAATTGGACAAGCCCATGATGATATATCAAAAAAATAAAGAGTATGCAGAAAACAATTGTCTTATATATGTTTGTTTTCATTATAAAGTTGTTTTGATCTTTCTTATTGTTTGAAAGAAAAAGGAAAAATCCCTTTCGGATTTAACATTTATATTATTTTATACATTTTTTTTTCATTATCAATGAAGATAATTGTTATAGGGAAAATTCATAAATCATATAAAGCCGCTGGCATCGGATATCAAAGAATATGATAATATTTCAATGTTCACCGATTTTAATTTCAATATCATGTTCTAAACATAATAAACAAGCCAAACAAAATGAACCAGCTAGTTACCAGTCTCATAATATTCGTATCCTTAATTCTACAACCAGAGAGGAAAATAATCTCCTTGTATGCAAGTTGAAGTCGATATAAACATGTGTACTGCAACAAATTCATTCAATGTTTTTTTTCCCTTAAATTATCAACTTTTCTCAAAATAATAGAGTAGTATATGATGTTTGCGTCAGCAGCCGCATCTGGCCTTACGTGATATGGTTAGGACAAAAGTAAAACTAACCAATCAGCTGAGATCTCGGAGGACACAGCTTCTCGTTAGGGTCCACTTCTCCAACAGAACTCTTCAATTATTCATACCCAATACAACGACACAAATAAGTTTATACGACTATCTAAATATTTGAAAAACGGAACATTTTTCTTTTTTGATTAAAGGGTTTAAAACGGAACATTTTTTTCATACTTTTGTCCTTATAGACGCTTTTCTATTCTTTAGGAAAAGAATGAAAGACTACTTCTCAGAAATTTTATATACGATTTTTTTGGATTTAATAGCTAAAATGGAAAAATCCCAACATATTATATACCACTACAAATTTTAATTAATTTGGATTGCATATTTTAAAATTTTGAAGTCCAAATAGTACGAACTTCCTGACTAGTCAATCTTTATAAAGTACATACAAATAGCTATTCCTTACATGGTGCACCAAAAAAAACTATTTCCTCACATAAAAGTCTAATTAGACTTAAATGATAAATATTATTATGAGAATAGATAAACAACATGCACAAAACACCACGAATTTGACAAAGATATATATTATTTATTCTAGTTTCTGTTCATAACACATGCTCGATTCTGATGACGATATTTGCTAGCTTCTCGTCATAAATAAATTCTGATAACTTAAAAAAAGAAAATATTTTATTTGGTTGGAAAATAATTTGAACTGGTTTATTTCTTTTAATCGACTACTTTAACATTTGTTTTTGGACCTTTTCTAACTTTATATAAAATAAGATTCTGTATTTTCTTTTGTTTTGAATTCCTAATATATTTAATAAAAATATACATATAGTAGTACTAAAAGACAAAACTCCACGCTCCATAAATTGCCTAGCAACCTGCTCTACAAAAAATTTCAATCTTTGGCTCACTTCTTCTTTGCCTCGTTTGGCTCTTTGCTCCTCACCATAATCAAAACAGTCTTTCTCTTCTGTTGATCTCTCGTCTCTTCAAAATTCCATATATATAAGATTCTTAAGATCATACAAAGAAATAATGATAAGCAAGGATCCAAGATCAAGTTTGCCACCAGGGTTTCGATTTCATCCAACTGATGAAGAACTCATTCTCCATTACCTAAGGAAGAAGGTTTCCTCTTTACCAGTCCCGCTTTCGGTCATCGAAGATGTCGATATCTATAAATCTGATCCATGGGATTTACCAGGTAACCAACCAATATTATTCAGTTATATATTAACTTGTGATAAAAAAAATATACATTAACTTGTGTACGCATATTTCTTTTTATTGACATTTTTAAAAGTGTTATAACATGTTGTTTATTTTGTGTCAGCTAAGGCTCCCTTTGGAGAGAAAGAATGGTATTTTTTCAGTCCGAGGGACAGGAAATATCCAAACGGAGCAAGACCAAACCGAGCAGCTGCGTCAGGGTATTGGAAAGCCACCGGAACAGATAAATTAATTGCGGTACCAAACGGTGGAGTTAATGAAAACATTGGTATAAAAAAAGCTCTTGTGTTTTATAGAGGAAAGCCTCCAAAAGGTGTTAAAACCAATTGGATCATGCATGAATATCGACTTGCTGAAACCCTATCGCCCAAAAGAGTGGACCATTCGAGCGACAGCCAATTCAATAGTCTTGGAGACAGGAGTTTGAAATCTAGAGAATACTCTATGAGGGTAAGATTTTGCAAATACTTGAGGAAATAAAAAAGGTTATTAATAATGGTGATTTTGATTCAACTACAAAGCAAATTGATTTTAAAGTTTGATACCGACTATTTTATTTTTTATTCGGTTTAATTATATACCTGATATATCAATAAACCATTTTTAATAAAATTGCTTTATTTAACACTTATCTTTGTTTTTAATAATTTTAGCCCTATAATAGTTACTAGTTTTATATTCATTATTCTCTTGCAGCTGGATGATTGGGTTCTTTGCCGGATTTACAAGAAATCACACATTTCACTGTCACCACCACATGTTGCTACTGATACAAGCAACCAAGAACATGAGGAAAATGACAAAGAACCATTCATAGTCAGCGAAACCCTCTTGCCAAATTTGGAAAACAATCAAACACTTAAACGCCAGAAGTCTTCTTTCTCGAACTTATTAGACGCTACAGATTTGACGTTCCTCACAAACTTTCTAAACGAAACTCCGGAACATCATACTGAACAAGAGTTTTCTTTCATGTTTGAAAATTTCTCAAACCCTAACATCTACGGAAACCCTTACTTGGATCAAAAGTTACCTCGGTTAAGCCCTCCTAGTTCTGAGACCAGCTTTATCGGAAACAAAAGAGAAAGAATGGATTATGCAGAAGAAACGACGAGCACTTCCAAGAAGATGATCAACAACTTTAGTTACAATATATAATAGCATAGATCATTTGGATCATAGTATGGTTCAACAATCTAGTTTTATGAATCAGGAACTTGATGAGTCCTCCTCTTCCATATAAAGGTTAGAGAGGATGGTGTTTTCAAAACATATTACACGAATTAGGGACCATGATATATGGTTAAACGTAGGAATTGTTATAGTATGAAATTTCCAAAGTATTGTAGGGGATCATATGATATATAAGCTTTATATATATTGAAATAATGTTATCTTTTGCAGTTCAGTTATGAGGTAATTATATATCATTCACTTATATGGACACGCATGTTGAGAATGAAAAAGCTAATTTCTTTTAAACCTTTTCTGAGAAGTATATAATGACATATGTGAATGTTATATATATATATAGTCTTTAAAATCGTTTTCACAAGTGGTATTAAAAGGTTCGTCCTCGTCCATGGACCATGGTTGATAATACACACATATACTTGCGGTGTCTTGTAAACCCACGTGGATATGAAATCCAAATTATTCTTTCTTTATAGTCCTTGAAAGATCATCTCTATAGTTACTTGCACACAACGGATTGGTGAATCATCATTTTTCATGCTGCTTATAATCCGTAAAAGGCTTGGGCTGGTGGGTCCACATGACCCAATAAGGAGCGATGGTGATGTCATAATTTACGTCAGATGTCGTCACCAAATCATGCGGGAGGCTCCTTCACTTTAAAGACTTTTCCCTTGGAATCAAAAGTCAATCTCTTAAGCTACGCCCTCATATTTTAATAACCTACTATGTGGTCCACGCGCAGATTCATAAAATACGAGAGGATTTATACATATACATTATTTTACGTACACAGTTATATAAAAGAGAAGAAGAAGAATACATAGAAAATGTTACAATAGTACTTGTTTATTATCATTATTTTCAAGATTTTATTCCATAACTTGAGGTCGATATATAATACCATTTGTATATCATATACTACTATTATCCAAGTAGTGTAGGGATCTAAAGTATTTTTTGATCGATTCTAAGAAATAACTGTCTCACCGTTTTATAAAGTTTTATGAAGTCAATGTTGAAGTTTTCTTCAGAAGTATTAAAAAGATTTTGTTACCCCGTTTCTTGGTTTTACGTGCAATTTTGTTTTTATGTCACATTGGTTTCATAATTCAGACAGAATAGCCTGGATTCAATTTGTTTGGTTTATCTAAAAATTCATTTGCTTTGGTTTAAGTTTATCTGAATTTAAAATCACTATGAAGCATGCATAGCATATCAGCATATGAGTATCATGAATCTATTGCGAAGCTGACGAAACGTTATTTTTCATCTATAATATTTGAGTATGTACGTACATTCAGACAATTCAATATAGTGGTAAATAATGAATAGAGACAATTAGACAGTTAAGTTAGTTAGGAGATTAGGTATCCTATCGTTGAAACTTTTTTTAAAAGCACCCAAAGAACAATTCAAGAAGAATTATTATTAAGAACCAACTAGCATTGTTGGATTAAAAAAATTGTATTTTCGCTTCATATCCACAAAAACCAACTAGTAGTTTCTGTAATGTCAACTAGTTTTTTCGCTCATCATATCATGATAGTTCGTCAATAAGTTGTTCCATTTATATTTTCATATTGATTGATTTAGTTCCATAGGTAAGGACTAGTTCTTGTCATGCTACAAGAAGTCATAGAAAATATTAAATACATATATCTATTGATGGATTAATTACACAGGCCGAAATTTTAAAATCTACAGCGGCAGTTTATAATTGACAGTCAATCACCCTTTGAAACTTATTTTCAATCCTTAATATTGACATTCACCAATTTGAAGATATTGTTCTTTTTTACGAAATTAAGATACTGTTTTGTTCAAACTTTTAAAGCTGAGAATAGAAAAAATCAATTTTTTTTTATACAATTCATCTCCTCTTTGGTTTGGAAATTTATCTTCATGGTATAGAAGAGGTGGTTGGTTAGGTTTTTGTCTTCTCTGCCGCTGCTCTTGCAAGTGTAATCTCTAATCTCGTCTATATGCGATTATCTCTTCCTTTATCCCTTAACTGAAAAAGTTGCTTAGCGCTTACGTGTCTTTACTACATCACCAAAAAATACGGAAAGAAAAGAAAATAAACAATCCTTGGTTTTAATTATTCTTTTTTTAATTTCATAGCTCTTATTTTTCTTGTGTATAAATAAAGCCATTTTCTTACTTTTTCATAGTTTAATTTTCATTTTCCTGAAACTGTTTAGCTCCTCAAAATTCTCCAACCTTTGCTTCTTCTTCCATCTTTCTTCAACGCCTTTCCTTCTTCTTTAACGCCGACGTGTGTCTGCAATAAAACACATAGATTCCTCGATCGATCTCCCTTTCCTCAGAACGTTTAATACTTTGTTAATTTTCAAGAATTTCCTTATCGTTATCTTTCTTGTTTAAAGTTTAAACATACATATATAGAGATGGTGGAAGAAGTAGGTGCAGTTGTGAACCAAGGAGGAGATCATGAGGTGGTGGATTTGCCTCCGGGGTTTCGGTTTCATCCAACTGATGAAGAGATCATAACTCACTACCTTAAAGAGAAAGTCTTCAACGTCCAGTTCACCTCGGCTGCAATTGGTCAAGCCGACCTTAACAAGAACGAGCCTTGGGATCTACCAAGTAAGTTAAATTCCACAATTTTTTTACTTTCATTTTGACCGTTCAAAATTTATCATACATCAATATTCTGATTCTTGATTTTTTTGTGGGGTGCAGAAATTGCAAAGATGGGAGAGAAGGAGTTTTACTTCTTTTGCCAGCGGGATAGGAAGTACCCGACCGGTATGAGGACGAACCGTGCAACCCTGTCGGGTTACTGGAAAGCGACGGGGAAGGACAAGGAGATCTTTAGAGGCAAAGGTTGTCTTGTTGGGATGAAGAAAACACTTGTGTTCTATAGAGGAAGAGCTCCAAAAGGTGAAAAGACCAATTGGGTTATGCATGAGTTTCGTCTTGATGGCATATATTCTTATCACAATCTCCCTAAATCTTCAAGGGTATGACAAAGTTGTTAACTATTTTTTCAAACTATTAGTTTGATTAGAAACTTTAAGAGAAATATCTGCTTTGGTGCAATGGGTGGTCTGGGAATATTTATCTAATAATGTGTTTGTGTGTAAATGTCTATCTTATAATTGATCTTATTTACAAATTGGTTCAAAATTATTTGAAAACAACATATTATTAAGAGCTTCATTAATCAGGAATATTTAACTAACCAAACTTTTAATTGTGTGATGATTATAGGATGAATGGGTGGTGTGTAGGGTTTTCCACAAGAACGCTCCTCCTCCCACTACTATTACTACTACTACAAACCAACTCATAAGGATTGAATCTCTTGACAACATTGATCATCTCTTAGACTTCTCATCTCTCCCTCCTCTCATCGATCCAGGTTTCATGGGTCAACCCGGTCCAAGCTTGTCAGGTTCCGGCCAACAAAACAACCTCAAACCCATCCTCCATCACCCTCCAACTGCAGCGATCGACAACACTTACTTCCCTGCCCAAACCGTCAATCACACTTACCACTCGGTCCCAAGTTCTGGATCCGGTTTGGTTTACGGGACGGGTTCAGGCAATAATAACAACGGCATGATAAAGTTGGAGCATTCTCTTGTGAGTGTGTCTCAAGAAACCGGTTTAAGTTCCGACATGAACACAACCGCGACGCCAGAGATATGTTCGTATACAAGGATGGTGAATTCGGCGGCCAATGAGGCGATGATGGATGGTAACAAGACGTCGTATGATGATGATGACTTAGGGATCTTTTGGGACGACTACAAACTAATTTGAAGGTTATTATTAATTGTGAATCTGTGAGAGTGGCATTGAGTACTTTGTTTTGTGATTTTAGTCAGGTAATTAACCTGTTTATATATACCTAAGTTTATTAGGTTTTCCTAGCTAGGCAATGAACTTTAGTTAGAAGATGTTGTTTACTTAGTTTTTAGTTTGGGAGAAAAAGGCTTTGTAATTCGAACTGTTTTATTTTGTGATTAACTTGTACAGATACACATATAATTCTTCTATGATTTATTTCTTTGTGGTTTTTTCAGTATTTATTTATAGAATTGATTGTGAAGCGCAGAATCTAAAGATTTTGGAGAATTAAGCTGAAAACTCTCAGTAAATTTATTATTTATCATGTCGAGAAATATTCAATATATTTGACTTCTAGCGCAACAACTATAGCGTTCATGCATATATGGGGTTAATTAAGTGCCAAATATATTTAGTTTTGTCATTATTTGAGTGAAGGAGAGAATATAAGAAATTCATTTTCCTTTCTATTCAGAAAATAAAGTAGCACATATGGACCTGTTTTTTTGAACAAAAATATATGGACATGTAACGTATAGAATCTGAATAAACCGAGTGGAGGAACACAGCTCACGAAGCATGTGAGTTGTTCCCTGAATCTGGGCATCGCATTAGCCGTTTCATATGGCTAATAGTTACTACTTTATTAGAGTATAGTGGTATTAAATTATCTAACAATAAATTAAAAGATGCTTAGTAATGACACTAGTTACTAGTTAATGATGGGTTTCGTGCAAAAACAAACTCCAGATCCCTAAGTCTTCTGTCTCAAGGAACGTAGTTATTAGTAACTACACTCAAGAGTTTGCAGAAGATGTTAAATTTCCGTGATAATTTCTTTTGAGGATTTATACTATTGTAAGCCATTATAGATTCAATAAAGATATACGTTTCCATGTTAATTCTTCACGCATTGTAACGTCCGTTTCCGAGCATAGGAGAACTGGAGCGTATTTTTGACCCTTGACGATGAGTTGAATGATTGAATCCAGCACTGTAAACCCATGAATTAGAGCATGTTTATCCCTTGATCCTTAAGTGTGTTTTTTAGTGATTATTTAATATTTTAATTGTACTTAAGTGGAGTTAAGAATCATAGTTAAGAAACTCCCATTTGGAGCGGTCCAATGGGAGTTTCTTAATTAGGGGTTCTTAAGAATTTTTTTTTAATTTTTTTAAAAGATAAAATTTATTTATTAATTCAAACATATTAAAAAATAACATTTAAAACATAGATTTTTTTTTGAAAAAAACATAAAAATAAAGACTAATACAATAATCGAGAATAATTTGGAAAAACATCAGAGCTCAGTAGTTGTTTCCCTCGTCTTTTTCACGCTTTCTTTCCATATGAACTCGTTTTTTTCTTTTATTTCTTTCGACTTCAAAACTTGGGTTCTTGAGAAAAAGGCTTTTGCGTTGATTGGTTTAGAATTTTCAATCGAGCTGACTAACAAGGACATTGGGCCAATAGCATAAGAGCCCAAAAGTAGCCCATGCAAACATCGAAGCAGACGAGAGCGCGTGCGTTTAAATCCATGCACATACGTACGTCTTTTAAACTTTGAACGCTGAACATCAAAAACACAAAGTTTGAAATGATTGGGATGTATGAATTTTAAATCTGAGCAAAGTAAAATTATAATTAATTCAAAAATCTCTCTGCGTAAATATCAAAAAATCAAAAATGTCAAAAGCTAAGAATATTGCGGCCAAAATCATATCTCTCAGACTCTAATTTTAACCCCAAAATTTTTGAAAACTTCAAAATTGACCACATGTCTGAAATAAAACACTGTCTACTCCACGAGCATGATCTTGAGAACAGAGGAACCATCGATGTACTGCACCAAGACAATCGAATCTCCACCCTTACAGATCTCCTTCTCCTTTGCAAACTCGATCGCAAACTTAGTCGCCTCCTCCGTCGAGCCACTGTTCGCCACCACCGGAACGATTCCACGGTAAATTAAACCACGTTTCGCCACCGAACACCTCGACTCTCCATCATCCAAGATAGCCACCGAGAGAATCGGAACGTTGGGCCTATATTTCGCCACAAGCGCCGCCGTGTATCCCCCCTTGGTGAGCACCACAATCGCCTTAGCGCTCTGCTTCATCGCCTTGGCCACAGCTGAAGCGGCCAAGTCCTCAACCGTAGACAAAGGCAACGGAACAGCTTCTTGAATCTTCTTATGCACGGCTTCGTAGTCGAGTGTATCCTCCGCCACTTTACAGATTCTCGCCATGATCTTCACGGCGGCTTCAGGGTGAGCTCCGGCGGCGGTTTCACCGCTGAGCATGACGCAGTCCGTGCCGTCGAGGACAGCGTTGGCCACGTCCGTAGCTTCGGCTCTTGTCGGAAGAGGAGACTTGGTCATGGACTCGAGCATCTGCGTTGCTGTCACTACTGGTTTTCCGACAGCGTTAGCTCTCTCGATCATCATCTTCTGAGCTTGAAATATCCTCTCGATAGGAATCTCCATCCCTAGGTCGCCTCTAGCCACCATGAATGCATCAGAGTTCTTTAGAATCTCGTCGAAGTTCCTCACTCCTTCTTGATTCTCAACCTGTCAAAACATTATCATCTTACGTAAGTATTACAAGTAATAAAAAAATGTGTTAAAAAATAATAAATAAATAAATAAAAACATATGTGTTTTTTGACCAAAAATAAAAATAAAAACATGTGTTAATGTTCTGTTTTTTTTTTCACTCACCTTTGACATAAGCATGATTCGCTTTGCGTGCTCTCCAAGTAACTTCCTGACTTGGTCTAGGTCAGACCCTTTACGAACAAAGGAAAGAGCAATGATATCGATCTTGTTAGGAACTCCCCACTTTAGAATATCTTCTTGATCTTTCTCCGTAAGCGTTGGGAGATCAACTACAACTCCTGGGAGGTTAACGTTCTTTTTCTCTCCTAGGGTTGCTGAGTTCCCGCATTGGCAACTAACTAGACCGTTAACCTTGTCACATGACAAGACGGTCAGAGAGATTGTGCCGTCGGAACAGAGAATCACGTCCTCTGGATTGAGATCCTCGGCAAGTTTCTCGTAGCTCATTGAGATTGTGTTTGAATCTCCTAGCAAAGTGTAATCAGTTGAGATTGTTATCTCTTGACCTTGAACTAGCTGAACCGGTTTGCCTTCTTTGAGAAATCCGGTTCGAATCTCAGGACCCTATAAAAGATTAATTAAACCGAGTTAGATTAAAATCCATAAATCGAATATTATTATTAGGTCACATATAGAAACGTTTAGGGGATTAGGTTACCTTTGTGTCAAGCATGACGGCACACATGATACCAGTGTTCTTCATTGCGATTCTGAGGTTATCGAGAGTTCCTTGGTGGTACTCGTGAGTACCGTGTGAGAAGTTGAAACGGGCTACGTTCATACCAGCTTTGAGAAGCTTCTCGATCATCTCAACAGACCTGGACACTGGTCCAAGAGTACACACGATCTTGGTCTTCTTGAGTGTTCCATTAGTTCTTCCGTCAAGTATCTTCTCCATTAATGTCAAGAAAACTTGTAAGGGAACACAAAATTTAAGAGTTTTAAGAATGTGAGATTGAGAACTTGCGAAAGATTATGAATTGTGATTAGAGTCTTGCATCTATGTTTGTTTATATAGGAATCCGTTTAGAACTTGGAGAAAAATAGTATCCTTTTTTCACATAACGAAAAGGAAACTATAAAGGCGCAATTTCCTTTTTTGTATGGTTTTAATATGGTAAGAACGTGCAACGTTAAATCAATAATGAAGAAAAAAGGAAACCCATTGATTGAATTCTTTTGTTTCAAGTAAGGACAATTATACACACAAAAAATTGTCTATATATTAATTAATTTTAATATAATAAAAAGTAAAACTTCATGGTTTTGGAAATAAGAATTTTTTTATTTTGCTTCCAAAAGGACACTGTCGTTCTGTACATTTAATGATGTTCTTGTATCTCAAGAATGAAAATATTAAACCGTCAATAAGAGTAAGCTTAAAAAAAATAGGGGAAAACTCGAGAATCTAATATTAAATAAGCACAATAAATCAGTAAATCTAATAGACTAGCACAGTTTCTAAGTTTGAAGCAATAATTTTCTGTCAATTTCTTGCGAGGCAAACAAATATGTCATTGAGATATTAATTATTAGTATTTTATTTTAGGAAACATCATGTAACTAGGAAAATGAAGGGGTTTTTGCCAAAACTAACCCACAACTTGATTTTAATTCCAAACATATACCCAAACTTGAATCAAATGCAAAACTAACCTAAAAGCCTAGTGAAATTACAGCCCAGCCCCTTGTGACCAAACAAAAAAACAGAAGCCACTTTTACGAATATAGCCCCAGTAAATCGTCTGAGTCGTCTGAGATGTTGGAAGTCGTCTGGACGACTGAAATGTAAGTCGTCTGGTACCAGTTTATTTTAAAAAGAATTTATAAATCTTGTAAAAAAATATTTTGATACGTAAAAAATAAAAATCAAGTAATTATAAACAGTTTTAACTGATATAAATTAAGATATGATAAAATTGATTTGTTTTGAAGATAGATGATTGGAAGTAGTGAATCATGAAATACTTTGGTTTAGGAGTTTGGCAAACATATGTTGTAGTATTGTATGTATTGTTAGGGTTAGATTTTGGAAAACTAAAATGTTTTTTTCAAAAATTAGTTTTCACTTATATGTGTTTATTTTTGTGTATAGTAAACACTTTTCAAATTTGATTTGGTTTTATGAAGTGTTTAATTAGATAATTAAGTTTAGGGGTTATGTTTAGGGTGTGGACGACTTATATTTCAGTCGTCTGTTGAATAATTTACCCGGACGACGTATATTTCAGTCGTCCAGACGACTTACTTGTAAGTCGTCTGGAAAGTCTTCTATTTTAGTTTCCCGCTAAAAATATTTAATTTCCCGCTAAAAATATTAAACTCTTCTGGACGACTTACATGTAAGTCGTCTGTTTTAATTTCTTCACCAGACGACTGAATTGTAAGTCGTCCAGGAAGTCGTCTGAGTCAAAAATATTTAACCTAATTGGATTTTTTGTCTCCCTATATAAAGAAAAATTTACACATTATCTCTCCTCCTCTCAAATGGCTGCAACAAAAATGTAATGTTCATCATTCTAAAACTCTCCAACCTCTCTCTAATCTCTTTGACTTGAAAACACCAAACTTTATATGAATTTTTCAGTTTTGTCTCATGTATTTCTTACTAATCTATCTCTTTTGCAGGTTTTTAATCAAATGGTACTCATCTTCCACTAATTTAGAGGTAGATCTATTAATTTTAGATATGTATTTTTGTGTGTTCTATAAATGTAGATTTATCTAATCTTCCACTCATTTTCTCTATTTTTAAGTCATTTGAACGTTTTTGGATATGCAGGTTTTTCTGATCTGGATTTGATGTGCAGGTTTTTCAGATCTGGAAGACTTCTGGGACGACTTACCTGTTAGTCGTCTGGAAGTCGTCTGGAAGTCGTCTGGACTTCTTGGAAGTCTTCTGACAAAGTCGTCTGGACTTCCAGGAAGTCGTCTGGACTTCCAGGAAGTCGTCTGGACTTCCAAGAAGTCGTCTGGACTTCTAGGAAGTCGTCTGGATTTTTCTGAGCGTTTTGGTAAGTTCTTATGTCTGATTTTTCTTCATTTGGTAACTTCTTGTTGTATAAAGTTCTTACTTTTTTCCCAAACTAAAACTCTCCAAACCCACTCTAATCTCTTTGACTTGAAAACACCAAACTTTATATGAATTTTTCAATTTTGTCTCATGTCTTTCTTACTAATCTATTTTTTTTTTGCAGGTTTTTAATTAGATGGTACACATCTTCCACTAATTTGAAGGTAGATCTATTATTTTTAGATATATATTTTTGTGTGTTCTGTAAAGGTAGATTTATCTAATCTTCCACTCATTTTTTTCTGTTTTTAAGCCATTTGAACGTTTTTGAATATGCAGGTTTTTCAGATCTGGATTTAATATGCAGGTTTTTCAGATCTGGAAGACTTCTGGGACGACTTACTTGTTAGTCGTCTGGAAGTCGTCTGGAAGTCGTCTGGAAGTCGTCTGGAAGTCGTCTGGACTTCCTGTAAAGTCGTCTGGAAGTCGTCTGAACACCCTAAAAGTTTTCTGGCAAAGTCGTCTGAACTTCCTGGAAGTCGTCTGGACTTCTTAGAAGTCGTCTGGACTTCTTAGAAGTCGTCTGGACTTCTTAGAAGTCGTCTGGACTTCTTAAAAGTTGTCTGGTCTTGTCTACTCAAGTGGAATCCAAGCTCGTCTTTGTAGATGAATGATCTATAATAGTTTTGTTTGTGGTCTGTTTTGTGAATTGCATGTATACTCTTTTAGTTGTGAATTTTTTGTAAAATCAGTAATAATATTTTCCAAGATGTATTAAATGTGCTAACAATGTGTTTACACATTTACAAATCAATGAAATAATAGACTTCAGTAGCCTTTTTCTTATCTTTGGATCTCTCATATGCAATAATAAACTCCAATAGCCTTTTTCTCATCATAATAAACAAGAATGTTGGTAAGAGATGGAAACAAACAATAGTAACTAGTCAAAGCATATCATATTTTTTTTAAGTTTGCATTGAAAAACTTAGTCAAATTTAGTAAAACAAAGGGAAAGAACATATTTTGTAAATATGAGTTTTACATATCTTGAAGTTACTTATCACTCTTAAAAATACAAGTTATTCAAAAAATAACGTAGAAGACTTAAAAACTAGTGGAGAAGACGCGGACAACTTCAATCTAAGTTGTCTAGACGACTAAACTATATGTCGTCTGGTCAACGCAGAGGTTATTTTTGCAATTGACTTTGAAATCTGTTATTTCGGACGACTGAAAGTTAAGTCGTCTACTATTGTTTGGTTAAAAAAAAACTCCAAAAAAGCTAGACGACTTACATTTCAGTCGTCAGAGGTTAGTTTTGCATTTGACTGGATTATTTCAGAAGTTTGACTTTTTGGACGACTTACATTTCAGTCGTCTAGTGAAAATTAAAATAATAATATTTTTTTAAAAGTAGACGACTTAAAGTTAAGTCGTCATAGATTAGTTTTGCAATTGAAAAAAAAACTTCAAGATTTAATTATACACAGACGACTTATAATTCAGTCGTCCACCAGACGACTGAAATGTAAGTCGTCCAGGATTTACGAGGTTTGACCAGAATCTCGGAAAAAAGTCCTGGACGACTTACAATTAAGTCGTCTGGTGGACGACTGAATTATAAGTCGTCTCTGTATAATTAAATCTTGAAGTTTTTTTTTTCAATTGCAAAACTAACCTATGACGACTTAACTTTAAGTCGTCTACTTTTAAAAAAATATTATTATTTTAATTTTCGCCAGACAACTGAAATGTAAGTCGTCTGGGGAAGTCAAACTTCTGAAATTATCCAGTCAAATGCAAAACTAACCTATGACGACTGAAATATAAGTCGTCTAGGTTCTTTGGAATTTTTTTTGAAACCAAACAATAGTAGACGACTTAACTTTCAGTCGTCTCAGGTTACAGATTTCAAAGTCAATTGCAAAAATAACCTCTGCGTTGACCAGACGACTTCCAGGTAAGTCGTCTACAGCCAGACGACTGAAAGGTAAGTCGTCTACAGCCAGACGACTTCCCAAGTAAGTCGTCTGACGAACAGATCTGGAAAAAAACTCGATGTCATACCTTAAATTGGTTAGATAAGTTCCTTAATATACATAAGGCTTCTCCAAGCACACAGAATCACAAACGAAAGTCACCCACCCATAATCGTTAGCTTCTATGACTCTATGAACCATAAAAAATTTAGAATCAAAATCTTGGGTTTTTTTAGCTCATTGTGGAGAGAAAGTGAGAGATATGTTGTGTTTAGTTCACAAGAATGGAAAAAGAAGAAGGATAAATCGATTTTGGGAGCATTAAGAGCTTCAAATTGGTTGTTCATGGTGGTTGTGGTATTGATATCAATGGCAATCTTGTAATTACTTGAAGATGATGAGGGTGAGAGAGTAAAGATGTCATTTTCGAAAAAAAAAAGAAAAAAAAAATTAATGGCATTTTCGTAAATTATATGAACTTGTGGGGTGAATAGGGCAAAACCAATTTTCAAAAAAAAAGGAGGTTAGTTTTGTGTTTGACTTTAAGTTGTAGGTCAATTTTGCAAAAAGCCCGAAAATGAATTTGTGTAGCTATAGAAGAAACTCTTCTTACCATGGAGAAGCTATCCCTGATGAACGGAACCATAGTCGATTCATTAGTTTTCTGCAAAAAATTCTCAGTAAGCAATAAAATTTCTGTGATAAGCTGAAATAAATACCAGTTTTTTAGTAAAAGGACAGGCACGGTGATGACATCCAGGCCTGATGACATCTGGTTTCTGACGTTATGTCCTGAATCCGCCATTGTGTCCGACGCAGAGCACATTCCTCAGATCATCTGCGGCATAGTCTAGTTTCATCTTATAGACATCCAAATCAGTTACTGTCACGTTTTCAATGTCGTTCCTTACATACCGGTCCGGTCCAGCCATTAGTGAGCAGAATCCGTCAGGTTCGTTTTTCAATATTTAACTAAACAAAAATTTCTTTTAAATAAAGGTTAGATAGAAAGCCCCAACGTTCAGGTGAAAACTGATGCGAAGCCAAAGTTTATAACACACAACACAATTTGCGAAAAGCTCAAAGTTTTTGCTTAACCAGGTTATCTTCGGAATCTTTATTCCCCAGAGAGCTACAATAAATAAAGTAAACGAAGTAATCGAACAACAGAAATTATATACTAGTAAATAAATAATATCTGTAACTACAACATTCGCCAGCTTGCAGCTAGAGATTCAAACTTTAAGGTTAAGACCACGAGGAATGTTAAAGTATGTTTATAATTAAATGTACTGGTTAAAATTCAATTTGGATAAAAAACGAATGCGGTTAGCGAGAGAGGTTCAGTGCAGTGATTTATGAACTTGATACAATATGTCACGATGAACAAACAATGCAATAACGAAACAAAATTGAGATGAAGCCTAATCTTCTTCTAGTCAGTGATGTTAACAAGTAATGAAACAAGACTAGCTATAAGTGGCAAGAAAACGAACCTTGAATAACTATTCTCTTTTCGTTTTCTATTTTTTATTACTATAGGTTTAAGATGAATAACAAAGATTCTTGACTTGAGAGTGCGACTCACCTTTATAAACCTTTTTTTTCTTCGGAGTTTCTGATTCTCATTCTGCAGAATCTCAGTAAGAGAACCCACTTTCTATTTTCTTTTATATTTATATTTTTGTTTTCGCAAGCAAAAGAATATAATTCCGTGGGTATTTATTTATTTTCCAGGCGAATGTAGCCCACGTGTACAAGTATGCTCCCTACGCGAGAGCTTCAAAGCATCAATAAGAATAAAGTTTAGTCGTAAACTAGAACAAGAATCTATTAAATGAACGTACAAGGAAGAACATTTAGTCTCTATCACCCACTCTCCCTCTCTCTTTCTGTTCACTCTCTATACTGCCTTTTCAAAAGGGTAAAGAGTGTATGTAACTATTATCAAGAACTATAATATTTCATGAGCAACATTTAGCTGTGAACTCAAAAGTATGACCTGCAGTGAATAAAAGTGAAATAATATCAAGAATGTCTTGACTGGGTTAGGATCTAATTCACTTTATAATTTTTTACAAAAAGCACTGTAATTAAACTGAAATTTTGGTAAAAAGAAAAAGAAACCATAATATGAGAGGAGTGAGTTTGATGAGATTCATTCAAGTAAGACTTTTAGAGACTTGCAACTCACAACATGAAAAGCATATTCTCACCCACATGGGGATCAACTATTTTGGTAATATGCTCAAATGCTTTTAACTGAAGGTTATGATAGGTTCTTCCTTCCCCAAACACCGAATAAAGTGTATTGAAAAATCACAACCATGAGATATCGCCTATAAAGTTTGGTTCGGTATAAAATAAATGCAAAGATATCATTCCAAGGAACATAATATTTGTTTTTCGACCTTTTCCCTTATGAATAATATAGACCATATCCTAGCACTCATTTAGCTAATGTGGGACTCAAAACTGGATATATTCTCATTTGCAGATAGAGTAGTAGTAGCCTACACAACTTTAACATTTGGCAATCACAATCTCTATATATCTTTCTCTATGGCCTTATTCTGTTGAAGATGCAAAGTCTTGATGGTAATATATATGCACGCATAAACTTTTTGAAAACTCAAGAAAACTAAAAATTAGGACTGGGCAAATAAACCAAACCCGAAAATCCGAACCGAACCCGATCCGATAAAAATGAATCCGAACCGATCCGATCCGAACCCGCTATAAATACCGAATGGATCTTGTTTTATGGTATTTCGGGTTATGGGTATTATCCGAACCGAACCCGAAATTAAATGGATATCCGATAGAACCCGAAACATTCAAAATGCCAAAAAAGAACGTGTACCAAACATGATCTCAATTCCTGATATGTAGCCAAAATACACTAAGATATTATTAAACATCTACAATAACTATCTACTATATGAAGGTTGATGGTTGAAAGTGGCGGTTGAGGCTTGAAATTTTTAGATTTTGGTTTTATTTTCATTGAATAATTTTTTTCATTTCATGAGAACTTAATTTTTTGTTTTATGATTTCATTTATTGGTTTTTTTTCTATCAATAACAACGTATACCTTTCGTCTGACTTTGAATGATCATGTTTGATGTTTTTTTCTTATTTTTGAATCGATTTTACTTATGTTTTGGTTACAGAATAAGTAAAAATCAAGTATTTTAAACCCGAAAAACCGATTTTACTTATGTTTTGGTTATAAAATAGGTATAAATCAAGTACTTTAAAACCGAAGAACCGGTTGGAACCCAAAACCCGAAAGTACACCGGGTTGTACCGGTTCTTTGAAGATTTACTATCCCCGATCCGAACCCGATAAAATCCGAACCGGTCCCGAACCGAATTTTTATATAATCCGAATGGGGCTGATTTTGATAAACCCGAAAAACCGAGACCCGATTGGACAAAACCGAAACCCGATTGGGACCCCAAATGCCCAGGCCTACTAAAAATCATTGAAATAGTTGGGAGGAAAGTATAGCAAAAAAAAAAAGCCAAGCATAGAAGTAGTGATGTTTCAGTTCTAAATATGTATGAACATATAAATGCAAACACTCACATGCACCCGAGAGATTGGTGTAGCTATTAGATCAGACTAGACAGGAAAATATACAAACATAATAATACACAGGCATGGAGGGGCCAAATGGTTTGTGCTAATCAAAGAATGTTAAGGAAATGGGACCCTCCAGTAATTTTATACTGTGTAGAGAGAATATGTACTAAACTTGTTGAAGGAGACAATATGAAAATATTCCTTATCATCTTTTAAAGCAAAACAAATTTCCCAACAAAAACTTTCATTTGTTTGATATCTTAAACTAAAGGCTTACTTACTCGACTGAGTAAAAAAGTATCTGTAAACAAATAACATTCTTCAAACATAGCTAGATAAGCCCTTTTAACATCAGTAACATGTGACTAAAAGTCTTGCCAAAATCATTAGACTCATCATAATGTACCTAGAGAAAGAAAATTACTCTATGAACAAAGAACAAAAACAATCCAGACGAATGAAAAGCATTGAGAATATTCTGAGAGAGAAAGGTTAGAGCTGTGACTATGAAAATATCAAGGAATAAGAAAAGAGTTGATTCCACAGCCAAGTAAACAAATAAAAGTTAGGAAAAAAAAATCAGGGAATAAGATACTTCCCTCTGCCAGAATGGCTAGAGAATGCGCATATGATGCATTAATTGTGGATCAATTCTGGTATCTAATTGGGGTTGAAAAGTTGTAGTCCATAGGAATCAATCAATACATGAAAGAAAGAAAAAGATCATCTAGAAACAAAAGCATATATAACACTTGAAACGATAAGGACACAACTAACAAAGCATCGATTGGACCAGTTATTCATATTCCATACCTTAATCATCGTTTCTCTAATTTGCCCTCCTTTTTCTCCATTCAACTTCCTATATAAAGCAAAGTTGCACCAAAGCAACCTGATAAAATATAAAGAACAAGTAAGACTTAGCAACAAAAACATCTTCCTTAGTTGTTGGAGTTTACACCCTTTGGAAATTCCGAGAGAAGAGTTCAGATCGTGTCAGGTAAAACAAAAGATGAATCATGACAAAAATCATTATTTAATGCAATCTCCAGGTGGTGATAACTAAACCTGCATTTGACCTTTTTGTGTACAGACTTTATGTATTACCAAAACCAGCACCAAGGAAAGAGCATCCTCTCTTCTTCAAGAATGCACTTAGCTTCTGAGAGGCATCCTTTCCTTAGAGGAGGGAACAGTCCAGGAGATTCTGGTCTCATCCTTTCAACCGATGCAAAGCCACGCTTAAAATGGACTCCTGATCTTCATGAGAGATTCATTGAAGCAGTTAATCAACTCGGTGGAGCTGATAGTGAGTTATTATCATTAACAAGATAATTAATCATCTTTGGCTTGCTAGCGTTAGGGTTTTAGTTATAATATTGTTTGGTTAACTTGTTGCAGAAGCAACTCCTAAAACAATCATGAAAGTCATGGGTATTCCAGGGCTTACCTTATACCATCTCAAAAGTCATCTTCAGGTAAGCCATCAATACTTTAATATATACACATATATGCTTGGTTCATTTTTTTTTGGATTCACAAGAGTTATTAATTAACTCTATAAAATTGGCTACCAGAAATACAGACTGAGCAAGAATCTCAACGGACAAGCTAACAGCGGCTTAAACAAAATAGGTAAGAATTTTTTTTAATAATCATATAAACAGAAAGAACATATAAAACTCTACATCCTCAACCAAAGATCTAAACATAACATGACCCTTATAGGTATGATGACCATGATAGAAGAAAAGAGCCCTGATGCAGATGAAATTCAAAGCGAGAGTTTAAGCATTGGACCACAGCCAAACAAGTACGCAATATTAAACGTTTTGTCTATATGGTTTTCTAACTCATTATTAGTTTGATCATCAAATGACCTAATCTATCTTCAACCAGGAACTCACCTATAGGTGAAGCACTGCAAATGCAAATAGAGGTCCAAAGAAGGCTTCATGAGCAACTTGAGGTATCATTATTCATACAACACTTTTTAACTCCCATCCAAAACATTAAAGATTCCTTGCAATCCAAGAAACCCTTAGAAGTAGCTTTTAATTGTTTGTTAGAGATGCTTTTCTCAGATTCATACCAAGTGAACATCATAGGATTGCGTAGCATTCAATAGAGGATAAGTTTGTAAGCATTCAGTTTTTTTAAATATCGTATTTAAAACTGAGTCAGGTACAGCGACATTTGCAGCTCAGGATAGAGGCTCAAGGGAAGTACTTGCAATCAGTTTTGGAGAAGGCACAAGAGACTCTCGGTAGACAGAACCTGAGTCCAGCTGGGATCGAAGCTGCCAAAGTTCAGCTCTCGGAGTTAGTATCCAAAGTATCAGCAGAGTACCCAAACACTAGCTTCCTAGACCCAAAAGAGTTTCAAAACCTATGCCCACAACAGATGCAAACAGCTTATCCACAGGATAGTTGCTTGACATCGAGCGAGGGAGCTCAGAAAAACCCTAAAATGCTAGGGCTAAGAACATATCTTGGTGATTCAACATCCGAGCAGAAAGAGGTTATTGAAGAACCATTGTTCCAAAGAATGGAGCTCACGTGGAATGAAGGTTTGAGAGGAAATCCATATCTTTCAACAATGGTTACGGACGCAGAACAAAGAGTCTCATATTCAGAGAGAAGTCCATCTACACTGACAATGGGAGTAGGGATGCACGGACACAGAGGTCATCAGCAAGGCAGCAATGAGTATAATAAAGACGAAAGATTCAATGACAAGAGCGAGGATCATAAGCTTGAAACACAAAGCACAAAGACAGAGCTAGATCTTAACACACATGTTGAAAACTGTTGTACAACGCGGCCGAAACAGTTCGACTTGAATGGTTTTAGCTGGAACTGAAAGGGATTTAACCAAAGGGTTAAAGATACATCTTTGAATCAAGATTCTTGAGGATAATGTAACGCACTATTCATTGTTATTAGCTCATATATACAGAGAAGTTTTCCTAACTTCATATAGACATTCAAGAATCATTAACTCTTACGGTCGAACCGGATTTATATTGGTAAAGCGTCACAAGATCGAAACTAAACCGTATCAAACCGGTGCAAACTTCAATAATACGTTGTCATTTAACTAAAAGTGTAAACCGGTTCGGCTCGTCATTCTAAATAAAATAACTGAAATTACAAACCGGTATGGTCAGTGAACTTGTTCACAACCTCTTGTTCCATTTCCACAAGCTGGTGGCAGAAAGCTTCAACGTCTTTCGTCTCTTCTTCAAACTCAAACCTAAACTCTCTCCACTGATACTCATCTCCAGCTTCTTCCTCACTTGGTACTTTCCCCAGCAAGTCAAATCCTTTCGTATCCACAGATACCATATAAGCATCCTAATCGCCAAGAAAAAGAGACAGTAAACAACCAAACGGACATATACTATTTAGAGAGATCCAAGAACATAAAATGTAAACTTTATACCCTTGCGTTGATATCGAGATAGTATAAGCAGAAAAGGATCAAAGCACGTCTTCTCGATTCGTCCTTATTGATTCCATCCACAAGATTTGTAGACCAAGCCCCTGTGGATTAAATGAAAACTAACGTATTAGCATAAAACAGAA
Organism: Brassica rapa; assembly: GCF_000309985.2. NCBI lineage: Eukaryota > Viridiplantae > Streptophyta > Magnoliopsida > Brassicales > Brassicaceae > Brassica > Brassica rapa. The sequence continues at coordinate 28,279,617 of NC_024799.2, read as the reverse complement.
CTTGATCCATAGTTTGACATCAAGCAGTCTTTTAGTTCATTACCTAATGGATCCGCTTTTGACAGCTCCAAGACCTTCAAGTCTATTTCTCTATTAGCACCATTTGCGTCGATAAACATACACGAGCTGAGAATACAACCAGATCATCACAACTGATATGAATAAATTCATCATCTTTTGCAATCATAAGACATCTTAGTGATCGGTTCTACCTCTTAGAGACAATTACATGAAGCAAGATTCAATAAACAGAGAGACTATCTTTCATTAATACCTACTATTCTCTCAACACCGATAGAATAGTTTAGTTTAAGCTTGTGTACCTGGGAACAAACTTGTAGATAACGTATTTCTCACTGCCACCATCGACAAGGGCTTTAAGACTCTCGCACCGGGAGGCATACATGTGGTCGGAAGAACTCAAGATACTGCGTACCGAATATGGGGTCTCACTAATCGCTCTCATCTCTGATTGTATAGCTTCCTCCACATATTTATTCACCGCCTCGATCTTATATCAAAAAGACAAACAAGCATGATGAAGAAGAAGATTATAAAGAACAGTTAAAACTAGAAGTCCCATAGATAAAGTCTTACCCTTTTCTCCTTGACAGGGATGATTTCTCCAGTAAGAGCAACCCGGTTTGGAACCTGCAAAGATAAAGATTCAAAGAAGCTGTAATGCAAAGAAGACAGTGAATGGTGAGAATATAAGCACACAAACCTTTCCTCTTGACTTCAACAAAGCTGCAAGGGGACCAGGATAAGGATGAGCAACGGAGAAGGATCCACGTTCATCAAACATTATGTTCTGTCCAAAAAGGAGTAGAATTATGAAAATTTAAACACATGTTAAACCCTCAGAAAACAAAGCTCACTTATTAACCAAAACAGTGAGCATGTGAGCTTAATGTAACAGTTAAAAGAATGACAGCTTACGACATTGTGGGGTTCAGATTCAGGAACCCAGAGATAAGGCTTTCCTCGTCTCATCACGTACTTAACCTTTGAAGTATGTATGATACTGATCACCAAAAATACTCAACTTTAAAAATACAATTTTGCATAATCCCATGATCCAAAAAAAAAAAATACTAACTTCGAAAATACAATTTAGCAGAAACCCATGATGGATATTGATAAAAAGATGCTGAAACTAAGATTAATACTGAGAAGAAGTAGCAAAGGACCTAGCTTTATCTTCAGGTTTGATGGTGTTTAGATACCCTTTCCAGTTCGAAACGATTATAGTCTGCACATGGAGCAGAGAAGACATCAACACGATAACTTTCAAAATCGATACAAAAGCAATAGAGAGAGTTGCGGGAACTGACTTTGCATTTCTCCGCTAGTGTAGAGAGATTCGCCTTGCTTCCTTTCATTTTGCGCTCACCAACTGTTCGACGGAATACCTCTTTGATCGCCCTTGAAATGACTTGGCGGTTTTGTTAGAACAGCTCCATGGGCTTATAGATTTTATGGCCCATACATTTAGGCCCAAAACTATGGAACAAGCTAATAACCATGACGCGCTGACATAGCGCGTTGAGGTTACGTTCGACCGAGGGGATATTCAGCATTCCCTTATAGTATTCGTTTGACGAAAAAAAAGAAGTCAGCATCATCATAATTGTCCACTGACTGTAATCTCTCTCTCTCTTCCCGTGTGTCAATTTTTTTTCATGTCAACTGCTTAACTAGTGCCTAGTGGTTGTTTTTATTTTGATTATTATAAGTTTATTTATAATCTTTAGAAATGTTAAAATATTTGTTCTATAAACTTTACCCTTACAATCGGCGTAAATATTTGGTATACAAGAAATGTAAAACATAATATCTAATACAAAATCTACTTAAAAAGCATATATATACTAACATCTCTCACAAATTACAATAAATTTTATTCATGAAAAGATGCTTATATGGACCAACCGTAACTAGTTTATGCTTCTATTAATAGGTGTGTTTCTTCATTATTTTATAATGGGCTACCAATTTACCAAATCAAGAATCTCTATCGTCATGCCTAATATTTGGATGTTTCTGGTATTTAATTGGAGTTTTAATTTGCATACATCATCGGGATTTCTTCTCGTAAGTTCATTTTGTACGTACTCGACGACTGTGGAAAATATAATAAAACATTTTCTTAATTAAGTAAGCCAATATATACATCATAGTTATTATACATATCCGGTATTTGAGGCTTGTATTATTATTTTTATGTTAATATCTTTTTGTACATTTTTTTCATATAATGTTTTGGAGTTCTGTCGACTCAGCTAACGAAATTTGAGACCACTTGTCTTTTTTTTCCTTATTTGTCGTAATCAAACCCAAAAAGAAGTGGGTGCCAATTTTCACGAACCAAATCAAAGTAAAATTGAAACCTCTTTAACACTGCGTATAAATTTCAGTTCACATCATTCATCCTTGTGTAAATGGCTTGATTCTCACTACATTTTGAAAGTAACTCTCAGCACTAAATTTTATCTTATGCGAATATTTCATTTATCATTTGGTATATCTACATCCATTAAAAGAGACTATAGTATTTTTGTAAACTATATACTTCGTTCATGTCGATCGAATGGACCTAACTAAGAGGATTCGTTTCGTAATCATATAACCACGATAGCGATTTTAACCTGCCATTTTAATACTTCTCTAGTCCAGCGTGTGAACCTGCAAGTTACGTATTTTTGTTTTTATGTTAATATAGTTTATTATGAGTATTATTTTATGGTCGGTTGTTTGTTTCAAAGGCCGGTCTTGGACTCTGTTTCTTTCGTCTTCCCTCTAATAGTCTCTTTTACCTATTCTATTTGATTTCTTCTTCCTTCTTCCGTTCGCTCACTCAGATCTCTCTATCATCTTAAATAATATATCTTTCTTTATTCAAAGTTTCAAACCACTACAAAAGAACAGAAAGCCCACATGAAGTCTTATTTATTTCTCATCGTTTTCACAATATTATCATCACACGGAAACAAATAGAAACATTTTTTTTTTGAGAATTGAAAAAAAATGTATTATCGGCAGAAACGGAGTCCCATGAATAGCTCTGCCTTTTTCTTCATCGTTATCTCCACCGTCTGCTTTTCCTCCGGAGGCGTCTCTGCTCTGGGAGTAAATTGGGGAACAATGGCGAGTCATCAGCTGCCACCAAAGACGGTGGTTAGGATGCTTACAGACAACAACATAAAGAAAGTGAAGCTGTTCGATGCCGACACTGACACGATGGGAGCTCTCGCCGGCTCAGGCGTCGAAGTAATGGTGGCCATCCCAAATGATCTGCTCCAAACCATGGGAACCTATCAAAGAGCTAAGGATTGGGTCCAACGAAACGTCTCTAGGTTCAACTTCAACGACGGCGTTAAGATCAAGTAAGTTTTCTTCATTTGAAATTTCTTCTGTTATGCGTAGTTTCGAAGTTTAACGTTTAACCAAAAAAAGTAAAATGATGAAAAAGACAAGAAATGTTGACAATAATAATGGATTAGACAAACTGAGATGAGCTCCAATCCTTTACACGTTGGTTTTGAGTGTTGACTAGTTGGATAATCCAAAAAAATATTATTCTCTTCTACTTATCTGTAAAATACCATTATTGGTCGATTATTTATTAGTGAATTATTTGAAATGTTTTCTATTATATTAGTTGCTAACCTGTTATGTAGTTGGTTGAGCACCACATCATTCATTTATCAATTTATGCATTGTTTAATAGATCTCTTTAAAGAACATAATATAGTATGCATGCTTATGCAAGTGAATTATTTGAGGTTGGTTTATGCATACATGAACCAATCATGTGTGTATATCCGATCCCTATTTCCCCTTTTTATCCAAATATGCATGGACCGTCATGGGCTCATGTGTGTAATGTATTTATTGCACATGATCAAAACTTTTTCTGGAAAATTTTCTGAATCTCTTTTTAATCCCTCTTTATTGCAAAAGATGCAAACACATGATACCATGTAAAAGATCACATGTACATTTCATCGTATCAACGTCAAATAGGGCACATACCATAATAATTATTTATATTTAACACAAAATATCATGAATCAATGAAATAGGACTTAAAAAGCATTGTCATGGTAATTAACAAATTAGCATGCAACCATGTTTACGTTATAAAACTATTACTTTTTCTTCAATGTATGTTTTAGTTTGTAAGCTGAGAAATACTTGATGCATAATTTTGTTTGTGTGCAAAATTACGTATACGTACGCATAGTTACATTACATGTGTGGAACGAAAAACTTTTGTAAATAATACTACTTAATTTTGTATATTTTTCTAAATGCAGATATGTTGCCGTAGGGAACGAGCCGTTCTTGACATCATACAACGGATCATTCATAAACCTGACGTATCCAGCACTCGTCAACATCCAAACCGCTTTAAACGAAGCCGGAATCGGAGATTACATCAAAGCCACCGTTCCCTTAAACGCCGACGTTTACAACTCTCCCCCGGACAACCAAGTCCCATCCGCAGGAAGATTCCGTTCCGACATCCTCCAAGAAATGACAGACATCGTCAACTTCCTCGCACAGAACAAAGCTCCTTTCACCGTCAACATCTACCCTTTCTTGAGTCTCTACTTAAGCAGCGACTTCCCTTTCGAGTACGCATTCTTCGACGGCCAAAACACCGTTAACGATAACGGCGTTATCTACACGAACGTCTTCGACGCTAGCTTCGACACTCTTTTAGCGTCTTTAAACGCGTTGAATCACGGCGATATGGAAGTGATCGTTGGAGAAGTCGGTTGGCCTACGGATGGTGACAAGAACGCAAACGTTGCAAACGCGGAACGGTTTTATTCCGGTTTGCTTCCCCGGTTAGCTAATAACATAGGTACTCCTATGCGTAAAGGTTATATCGAGGTTTATCTTTTTGGATTTATCGATGAAGATGCTAAGAGCGTTGCACCGGGAAACTTCGAGCGTCACTGGGGGATATTTAAGTTCGATGGACAACCGAAATTCCCGGTTGATTTACAAGGACAAGGTCAGAAAAAGTTCTTGACCGGAGCTCAAAACGTTCAGTACTTGCTAAACCAGTGGTGCATGTTTAATCCGAACGGTCGTGGTAATATCAGTAAGCTTGGTGATAACATAAACTACGCGTGTTCGCTCTCTGATTGTACTGCTTTGGGTTACGGATCTTCTTGTGGGAATCTTGATGCTAATGGGAACGCTTCTTACGCGTTTAATATGTATTTTCAAGTGCAAAACCAAGAAGCTCAAGCGTGTGATTTCGAAGGGCTTGCAACGATTACAACGCAGAATATTTCTCAAGGACAATGCGTTTTTCCTATTCAGATTGGAAAGCCATCGTCTGGACATTATGATTATAGCTATAGTTCCATTGTTAGGTTTGGTTTGGTGATTAGTGGCTTGATGTTTCTTCTTATTACATAAAGAGATTTACATATGTTTTTATTTTGTTGTATATGACTGATTCTTTGTTCATCAATCATTTGATATTTTGTTCCATTGGATAAAATACAAAAAAGAATGTTACAAAAACGGATAAAAAAATAAGAATGCGCTGTTTTTTTGTGTCTCCACCCGTGGGCTGTAGGTACCTCCATCCACCAGGGGTAAGGGCGGTTTAACCCTTTTAAGTTAAAAAAAACTGATAAAAATACAAAATAATACACTGTTTTTGTTTGACTTTTGGCTAACAAACTAACTTTGACATTCGTTAGTCTTTTTAAAATCAAGGATTAGAGAGTTAACCTTGCATGATTAGCTACAATAAGATCCCTTTCCATGAGTTGACCAAATAAATTCCTCTCCATTTCATTCTGCAAGTTGCACTTTGGAAACCTTTGTGTGATCTTTTATCCGCTCCTTAATTCATCTAAGTCTAATGGCTTCAACCTCTCTAAAAAAATACATTCTAGATAGAGTCCTCTTCACACTTTTTGGTACAATGCTATTCATGGCCTATAGTAATTTCAGGTTACGTCAATATTATTCAATAGCAGATCATTCTGCTTTCGCTTTAACCACTTCATCATTCCATCTCAACTGCACGTACGATGTCTTCCCAAGCTTCCACGGTGCAGATGTTCGAAGAGGCTTCCTCAGCCATCTTCTAAAAGAGTTCAAGAGAGAAGCAATCGACACATTTGTTGATAATAACATCGAGAGAGGGAAATCAATTGGTCCTAGATTCATAAAATCTATCAGAGGATCGAAAATCGCTATTGTCCTGCTCTCTAAAAACTATGCTTCCTCGACATGGTGTCTGAACGAATTGGCGGAGATCATGAGTTGTAGGAAAGATTTGGGTCTTATAGTGATGGTTATATTCTATGAAGTTGATCCGTCTGACGTTAAAAAGCTGACGGGGCATTTCGGAAGGGTCTTTAGGAAAACTTGTGCAGGAAAAATTAAGGATGACATAGTGAGATGGAGACAAGCTTTGGCTAAAGTGGCAACAATAGCTGGTTATCATTCAACAAACTGGTTAGTTATTTTTATTTATCACTTCTTTATATAATCGAATTCTTGATAATGTTGTTGCCACTTGTGGTAAGACGAATATTTATGCCATGATTGGTTTCTCTCATGTTTTTGATGAAATGTCATGAACTTGCAACGAGTGTAGCCATTTTATTGCTTTTTAGGGATAATGAAGCGGCCATGATCGAACAAATAGCCAATGATATATCACATAAGCTGAATAAATTCGCTGGTCCATCAAGTGAAACTCCATGAGATGAGAGATCATATGGACATTGCTGAAATAACAAGGATTCTTCCCAAATGTAGTTACAATGGCTACATTGATTTTTTTTCTTTAATATTTATTTGTCAAGGATAATGTAATTTTCCTAGTCAGATTAGAAAACCATCTCCAGAGTACTATGAATACGATTATGTTTAATTGTTTGGTCGGGTCCTTGGTGTTTCTCATGTTACAACTTCCATCAATCATTCGAGAGGGTAATTTTTTTATGAAAATACTAACCTTTCTTTCTTTACAAGATAGAGCCACCATTAGCAATAGTGACTTGTCCGTTAATCCATTCCCCAGCGTCACTGGCTAAGAATCCAACAATATTAGCAATGTCTTTGGTCTCACCAAGTCTACCAAATAGGTTCTGAGCCTTTACTTTCTCCACCATCTCATTGCTCAGTCCAGCAAAAAACATTTCTGTGGCGACCGGTCCTGGAGAGACACAGTTCACTGTGATTTGCGTTCCTTTGAGCTCTTTTGCAAGAATCTTGGACATGGCTTCTATGGCTGCCTTGGAAGCCGTGTATGAGCCAAAGGATGGTTTCAAGGATTGAACAAGAGAAGATGTGAGGAGGATGATCCGGCCACCTCCTCCACGTTTTACCCTGTTGGCTGCTTCTCTAGCGCACAAAAACGCACCTCTTGTGTTCACACTATCATCAAAAACAACATAATTTGATAAAACAATTCTTAGAAACTTCGTTATAAGAGTGTGAAGTAATAAGCAGTCTGGTAATAAGATTAAAGAAATATAACTATCTAACTAATTTACCTGAATGGTTATAAGAAATAAAAGAATATATAATTAACCTGAAAATGCGATCAAAGAGTTCTTCTGATGTATCTGAAATACTCGAGTGATTGGGATCAGCAATTGCGGCAGAGTTAACCAGGATATGAACTGGTGACCCAAAGGCTCGTTCAGCCTCATCGAAAAGCGACTTCACCTGATTAGGCTCTGATATGTCGGCCTTGACAACTATAACACGTGGACGTTTTCCAGTGACTTCTCCTGCTTCATCGTTATTTGGACAGTTGGTGGTAATAGCCTCCGCAACCTTGTCGGCCTCAGTAGAACTAGTGGAGTAATTAATAACGATCCTAGCTCCAAGCTCCGCAAGGTGGATGGCTATACCACGGCCTATTCCTCGGGACGATCCCGTGACTATAGCGACTCGACCTGCGAGACAAAGAGCCGGCGAAGAAACTGACGATGATGCAGCCATGCCGATAATATATTTACTCCGTAGATATTTTTGATAATATTTTTGAAAGTTTAATAATTTAATTAACCTTATCTGTATGTCCTGAAATTGAGTGTTGCGATTTGTTGAGAGTGTCAATTCGTATGCACATTGCTTTAAGAGTTTTCTAGTATTGATTTTTGCTAGTTGTCGTTTTATGTTCTGTCTCCATCACGTAGATAGCGCAATCTAATAACATGCATGTTTCACATTGGAAGCTGTTGAGGCTAAGAGATTATTACATCCAACGACCAAACCTTATAGTAACAAACAATATGGGTGAAGAATCTGGAGATGTTAAGCGTAAAAGTAAGATAAGATTACGTTCTTAATTTTTTTATAGTTAGTGATTCTGCGAAATCCACTGACAATTAGCAGTATTATTTTATTTAAACTCGTGATTAACTAACTAAACCAAAATTCAAAACACTCAAAAAAGTGAAGTAATAATGCGTTCAACACGTGTCAAGTGAACAATCTTATCTCTAGATTTTGACAATACCATACTGTCCTCCACCAATAGAGACCCTCCGTTATCCACGTGGACCCCACAAAACCATATTCCTCCAATTATTATTTTTATCTATTAAAAGAAAATGAAAAATTAAAGTCACCGAGGAAGTGCACGCCGGAGAAACTGAGCTAGCTGCGCCGGAGCACTAAGATGCGGCAAATGACCTTCAGTCTTCAGCGTCTCCACCGTCGTATCACCACCGAGATGAGCACGGAGATACTCCGCCACCGAAGCCGGAACAGAAACATCCTTCGCCGTCTGAATCACACAAGAAGGCACTCTCACTAACCCAAGAACGCCTCTGAGATCACTATTGAACACCGTCCTCGAGACGAACAGAGAGATATCCGGACGCATGTTGAACAGCGTCCGGCTAAACTCTCTAACCGCCTCGGGAACATCGGCTCCAACCGCCAACGGCGCGTATCCCTGAACCCAAGCCTCGTAGTTAGCCTCCATGGCTGAGAACACCTTCTCTATCTCCCCTTCCTCGAACCCGCCGTGGTAGTCCTCGTCGTTGAGGAACCTCGGCGAGGCTCCGATGAGGATGAGCTTCGTGAAAAGCTCCGGGCGGCGGATGGAGGCGATGATTCCGATCATGGCGGAGACGGAGTGGCCCACGTAAGCGCAGGTTTGGATGCCGAGGGAGTCGATGATGCTGAGGAGGTCGTCCACGTAGGGGTCGAGGGTCGTGTAACGGTTGAAGTCGAAGTAGTCGGGGTTGACGCTGCCGGCGCAGACGAGGTCGTAGAGGACGACTCTGTAGGTTTGAGTGAAGTAAGGGAGGATGAGGTGCCAAGCGGACTGGTCTGTGCCGAACCCGTGGGCTAGGACTAGGATCCGATCGCCCGTGCCCACGACCCGGACGTTAAGAGCTTCGAGGATGTTGTGTTGACTCATTTTTTCTTTGTTTGAATGGTTGAGAAAGAAAGAAAGAGAGGTACTGTTTATATAAAAGTTTTAGTTGGGCTGGAGTGTGTGATGAATATGTTGTTATCTTTCTTTTTTTTTCTTTTCCACTGCATTTAATATCATTTATGCTTTTTGAACAAAACTTCTGGACACAAAGAGTTTGCGTTGATTATTCCTCCTGCTTTGATGTTTTTAAAAAATTATATAAGATGCTTTATTGTTATTAGACTTTTAGGTGTTGTACTTTAGATATTCTGAGCCATGTTATATTCTGTAATTTGTGTTTTCATCAACCAATGTCTATCCATAGATTTGTATTTGGATGGTGATGACTGATGACAAGAATAATATAGAGCATACAACTGTTTGTTTAAACTTTCATTAAGATAATGATAATAATATTGAAGACATGAGAAGATCAATAGGATAATTTAGGTTTTTATTCCGTTCAAAAAAAAAAAATTACACATGAAAAAGTATTTGAAATATATTCCAACCAAGTTAGACTCCATTCACATCATAGTCATAATTGTCTGCAAATTACAGATCATGTTTTTGTCAATGTGATTAACTTACAAAAAAATTGAAAATTCAACTCGTCAAAAGACTGTGATGAGCTTTATGTTTTGAGTAAAAGGCTTGTCTGAGATAAGTGGCTTTTATGTTTAACATGATTAATCTAGAACTAACCACTTGTGTGCGTATTTATACAGAGGGGAGACTGATGGAGATTATAAAAGTTATAACATGATTGTTTAGTGGAGCTCGTGAGAGATTATTAAAACATACTGATTATGATTACTAGTTAGTGGTTGATACTTGCCTATAAAAGAGCGAAGTAATTATGTGGCACAATAACTACTTATGGTTGATTTTTTCTTCTAAGTTTTTCAGCTTTGTAATCTAGTTTTTAACTTCTTAGCTTCAGATTTTATTTCTCTATGCACTCGGATGAAAACTTAAGCAAGACAGGGCAAGAGTGCAAACAAGGTGTAGATTAAGATTAGGATGGAAGAGTTTTCTGAGTCAAACAAGCTATTGTGTCAGTCTGTCAGAGACATGTGAACGAACTCAAATGGTCTTAGTCTTACAGCATGACCATACGAAATGAAGCTAACTAGTTTTCTTTTTGGAACACTGAAGCTAACTAGTTATTAAACTAAAAGTCATAATGAATTTTTGTTTTACAGTGTTTACTACGCCTGGACGTTCGGGTCTTTGGATCGGGTTCATGCTGGTTTCTTTCGGGTCCGGATCTTTCAGGTCCTAAACATTTAGATCCAATAGATACTTAAAATTTTTTGGTTCGGGTCTAGGTCGGTTTTTCTCGGATCTGGATCGCTTCGAGTCTATAATTAAAATACTTATAAAGTACCCATAATTTTAACCCGAGTCGGGTTCGGGTATTTAGGATTTGAAAATGATATGACATACCCAACTCTATTAAATTTAGTCTATATTTAATTATTTATCATATATATTTAATTTTTCTACAAAATAACTTAAATGAAACTATTAATAATTAAAATAAAATATTTTTAAACTCTAAATTTTACATTTTAAACCTTCATATTACTTAAAAAATATTACAAAATAATAACAAATGTCGTTAACAAAAGATATTTCAACTAAATAATAAAATAATATATAAAATAGAACACATAAAAATCATAGTTTTGGATATACATGTTTTTAAGTCGGGTACAAATCGGTTCTTATCGGATCGGATCTATTTGGTTCGGTTCTTTTCGGGTGCGGGTCTATTCGGGTCGGTTCTTTTCGGTTCCGGTTCTTTCGGGTAAAAAAAATTTAGATCCAAAAGATATTTGTAAATTTTCGGTTCGGTTCTGCGTCAGGTATTTTAGAGTCGATTCCGGTTCGGATTTTCGAGTCCAGGTTAAAATTCCCAGACCTGTTTACCATGTTTGACACTACGAGACTGTAAATTAATTTTAATAATTACAAGTTTACAGCCTTTTCAGTTATTTGATTTCTGACCATTCTTTTTTTACCAACAAGTTTTAATATTTTACCTATTTATTGCATTTGGAATTATTTATTCTAGTCAAAATCTTATTGCCTAATTAAACCAGACATTGTATTTGGACGAAAAATTAGGGAATGAACTAAGGAAATATAAATCATTTGATAATAATAATTTTATGAAATTAATGCAAATTGACCATCATTTCCATAAAAATATTGAAAAATTATCTGGACAATACCCCCCATAAAGTAGGAAATCTAATTAAACAATATTTTATAAAATAAATATTTTCCTAAATTATAAAGAAAATTGTGAAAATAAATATTTTTCTTATAAAATAACTCTAAGAACCCACAACCTACAGGACTATACAAAAACCACCTAAAACAAACGGTTAACTTTATCAATCCCATGTTCGTTACATTTGGGTTTAAATCTCCAAAGTAACACACTTTTTATATTAATTAGTTTCAACTGGCTCATATACTTCCAATATTAATAAACATCATTAAATTAACCTACTAATAACCACCTTTTCAGTTAAAATAAATAAAATTCTCAGACCATTTTTAAGTAATTGACGATTAATGAAAATTTGACCAATCGCATAGGCGGTACACTGATAATTTGAAAATATTGCCACCATTCAAGTAAAAAACAGAAAAATAAAGGGGCAAGTTTGGTTAAGACCCAAAAATTACGGAGAGTTACCATAAACCCGCCCGTCTCACCAAACTCTCAACGTTCAAAAAAAAGTTGAATCCTTTTCTTCGCGTCGCATCGTAAAGAACTAAGAAGAGAAGAGAAGAAAGAGCCTTCTCTCTTGTGGAATCTGAAGACTTTGAAGTTCCTGGGGTTCAATCATACACTGGTACGCTTCGTTCTTCGTTACTCATCAACTGTGTTCATACCATTTCTTGTCGATTAGCGTTACTGATTCTCTTCTTCTATTCATTTATACACGTTTCTGATTCGAACCCAGAAGACCCTTTTCGTGAATTAATCGCAACGAATCGATATCATTTCCTTTCGATGATATTCATGTTCACAGATCAAGATGCTTATCATAGTATAAAGACTGAACCTTTACGACATTTAAGTAATGGGTTTACTCAAACATCAACAGAAATTCAAAATTCATCAGTAAAATGATAATTTTGTTCGGTTTAGCAAAGAAAGTCGATTACTTTTTTTGTTTTGGGGAATTGATTATTGGTTTATTGGAGATTTTGTTTTCTCTATAAGGATATGGTTTAGACTCATTGATTGTTAGGGTAAACGAATCTTATCTTATATTCAAATGATTGCACATCTCTAAGGACAATGTCACATAAGATGGCTTCTTGTTGACTTCGTTGTGGCGTTTGTTTTCAGGAGGAAACAATAATGGGGAGAAACCTTGGTTCAGCGTTTAGACAAGAGCTGGCTAACCTCGACAAAGATCCAGACACTAACAAGACTGCAATGAGCAACTTGAGAACCATTGTGAAAGACTTGAACCCAAAAGTGATACATGTGTTTCTCGCTCAAGTTTCCGAGACCAAAGAGATTGGCTCCGAGTCCGGTGGCTACACGGTTTCTCTCTTTGAAGACCTTGCTCGTTCTCACGGAGTAAAACTCGCTCCACACGTGGACACCATCATGCCGGTTATTATAAGGACGTTAAGCTCCTGCGAGGGCTCCTTAGGTGTTCAACAGGCTTGCTCAAAGGCGGTGGCTGCTATGGCTAGATACGGGGTTGATCCTGCAACACCGGAAGACAAGAAGAGGAACGTGATTCATTCTCTCTGCAAGCCTCTCTCTGAGTCTCTTCTTGATACGCAGCACCAGCAGCATCTTGCTTTGGGGTCTGCTCTCTGCTTGAAGTCGCTTGTGGATTGTGACAGCTGGCGGTTTGCTTCTAGTGAAGTGGTGAACAGCGTTTGTCAAAGCTTGGCTGTTGCTCTTGAAGCCACTTCTAGTGAGGCTAAGGCTCATATGGCGCTTGTGATAGCTCTAGCTAAGCACAATCCCTTTATAGTTGAGGCGTATGCGAGGCTCTTGGTGAAGTCTGGTTTGAGGATTTTGGAGTTAGGTGTTGTTGAGGGGGATTCTCAGAAACGGCTTTTGGCTGTGCAGATGCTTAACTTTCTGATGAAGTATTTGAATCCGAAGAGTATTTGCTCTGAGCTGGAGCTTATATACAAAGAGATGGAGAAACACTTGAAAGATGAGATGTATTTTGTGAAAGTGGCGGCTTATGAGACCATGAGTACAGCAGAAAGATTGATAGGAGAGTCAGCAGAACCAAAGTTCAATGCAGAATCAATCAAGTCTACACCAAGGCTGAGAGCACATAGTGGGAGTTATGTTAATGAACAAGAAGAGGAAGATGTTTTGTTTAACGGTGTAGCCAGTGGAAGAACTGTTGTCTCAGGCTCTCCTTTGGTGTATTATGCTGACTATAACCGAGAGACCGGTTCTGTGGTCCAGAGTCCAAGAGATGGAAGCCAAGTAAGAACTATCTCCATTGTGTATTCTTTCTTAAAGAGGTTTTATTAATCTGCTACTTTGGTTTTTCAGATTCAGTTTCCTGGCGTTGAAGATTATGACATGGAGTCGGTTATGTTCCATCAGAGGAACAGAAGCTCTGAGTTTAACGAATCAATGTGCTCTTGGACCAATCGCTCAAGAAGTTCAAGAGGAAAGCCAAGGAAGAGACAATCATCAGGAGACGTGTGTTCAAACCATCACAAGCACGGTTTCGCACAAGATCCATTCACTGAGCTAGTGGAGAACAGACAGCAGATGCAGCGGTACAGTGAAAGCTATTCGTCATCATCAATATATGATACCTCTGGTACTACTACTGGTACTCCAACGGAAGATATCTGTGAGAAACCGAAGTCAGATTTGGACTCTGAGGCCAAAGTTATGACAGGAGAGACTGAAACAGTCTCAAGAAAGGCAAGGAGCAAGTGTGTGTTGAGATGGGGATTGAGTTTCTTCTCTGTTGCAGTTGCAGGGTTTGCTATGTGGGTGCATCTGAATGATGATATGATGATGCCTCCTCACCTTGTTCCTACCTGAAGCCTAAGGGATGAACATAAAAAAATCAGCTTAGAACTTAGAGCTTAGGTTCAATTTGTACGTTCTCTTGTGTTCTTATGTTTACTGTGTGGTGTGGATCTTGTTCAAATACTCGTTTGTTTTTTATATCATCGAAAATTTGTCACAGTTCTAAAATCTGATACTATAAATCAAATATAAATGTCTTAGCAGTCTTAACATTGAGTCACTGACTAATATAAAAGAACCAAGTGACAAAACATTGAGTTGGTGGTGAGTGTACACAAAGACCATAAAACTCAAACTAAGAGAGTACCAAAAAGATATCAAAGAATTAAAACGAAGAAAGGTTACAGAAGAAACAGTTTAACTAAGAGGGTATTTCTTTTGTTATACAGTCTAGTCTTCATCTGCACCTGCACCTGCGGCTGCTGCTAAGTCTCTCCTTGGTCCACCTGCTTGTTTCGCCATTATAATCTGCACATTTTACATACACCAGACGAGTATTAACATACAGGCTTTACACTACTCATTGAGGTCGATGCAATGGAAAATGAATGTTGAATCTAATGGTTTGCAACCAAACAACGTTTATATGTTAGCCGCAGAAGATTCTTTTAATTTATGTGCTGGAGCAACATCTAGTGATATAACTACAATGAGACTGGTTCACTAGAATATTAAATCAGGTGTGCATACCTGGTCTACGCGAAGTACCGTGCATGCAGCATCAGAAGCGTACTTAAGAGCAAACAACCTGCACAGAGACACTTTGTCCCTTTAGTCACAGAGAAAATGAAACAGTAATAAAAAATATACTTTCTAATGGATGATGAAACTTTACTTGGTTGCAAAAAGATCCCACACTTTAGTCTCTGAAACATCTTTACAAGCACCTTCCTCCAAGTCAATGCCTAGCTTTGTGTTTCCAGACCCGTGTCCAGTGTACAGAGAGGCGATGATTTCCATCGCATCGAGGCCAGCGTTGTCAGCAAGGGTTTGGGGTACAAACTGGAAGCTCTCTGCGTATTTTAAGATAGCATGACTGTGCAACCTGAACAGTCACAATAAAACCAAAGTTTTTTACAATGATAATATTTCAAATGATATAATCAGAGGCTTAAGTAAAAAGAAAGTTAACCCTGTTTCTGCATTGGCGTATTCTTTCAACCTCTGAGCCAGTTCTATTTCGGTAGCTGCAGCCCCGGGAACGATACGGCTGTCCCTGCACATGGCCTGAGAAGAAGATTACAAAATAATATTTAGAAAAATGGAAATTTAGACATGGAATAAAGATTTACCTTGTATGTATTAACTCCATCGTCAACAGCTCTTTCAAGGTCGTCCAAGATACTATCTGTGCTTCCACGCAAAACCACTGTGGAGATTGAGTTACCACCTTGCTCATTTCTTGCAATAGTGACCTAAAGACATCACAATGCATACTGGTCAATGAAAGGTAAAATATAAATTAACCAAAAAGAAAGAAAGAAAGAAAGAAACTGATTTAAAAAAAGGAGTACTACTTACTGTCACACCACCAATCTCCTCCACTGCTATGGAATCAACGTATCCCAAATCATCAGGACTTGGCCGGCTTAGTTTCAACTGTTCGATAATCATTAAAGTATTAATTAAAATTACCATAAATCATATAGAATGTGAATGAGAAACACTTACGTGAGCAACAGCCCCAGCTGTGCGGCAGAAACGCCTCAGTTCAAACTTTGAGCTGATTTTCAAAACCATTATCCTACCAAAAAAAAGTTCTTATATTAGTAATATCACAAGCAGCATCTAAATGAAATAAGAAAACATTAGAGTCTACACATACTTGTAACGCTCACAAAAATGCAATGCCATCTCTCCAACTGACCCCCCACTAACAATCACTTTGGCTCCTGATTCAGCTACAGCTTTAATCAGCTCCTCAACTTTAGCCTCCTCTGTCTTTGCATAGTTCTCTAGCTATAAAACCAAGAAACAAATGTGTTAAAATACAACCATCCTTCAGAAAATATATTAGTCATCCTTAAAAAACAAACCTGCTCAGCACTATGGATCAACACAGTTCCTTTTGTCTCTGTTGCAGTAGTATCAACTCCCCCAGCAAACACCGCAACCTGAAGAAAGTATAACAAAAAGTGTTCAGGGACATTAAGCTATCAAAGCACAAAAGAAAGTGATCTCACCTTTGCCTTCTCCATTCGCTTGATGCTACCCACAGCGTCGCTTTTCAAGACCATTCCACGGACAATGCAAGAGTTGTGCAACCCTCCTCCCAAGAGCTTGGCAACACGGACGTTATCCACATTGAAGTTTGTTGGATTTTTTGGGCATACTTGAATGCACGCCTGTAAAAAAAAAACAAGTACACCCATCAGCTAAAAACAATATAAAAAAAGATACAAACTGGAGAACGAAACAGGAACACTCACATCAGCAACGAGAGAGCATATGATCTCTTCTTGACCAAACTGCTTGCTAGCAACAGCAGCTCTCATCCTAAACACCACTTCATCTTTGCTACGCACATCCATGGTCTCAGAACCACTCTCAACCAGTTGTTCAAGAATCTCAACAGCCTGAACATAGTAAGCCAATAGCATTTCAATTACACGACCAAGAAAAAAAATTTTAAATTTCACCAACCTTAGTGATTGCTTTGTTATATCCAGTAATGATATCACTCGGGTGCAGTCCCGCCCTGATAAGCTCTCCAGCATTTTGCAAAAGCTCACCAGCGAAGGAGATTGTCAGATTGGCTCCGTCTCCGATCTCTTCTTGCTGAGCCTTGGCTGCTAAGACAAGGATTTTCGCGGCAGGATGCTGAATCTCCAGCTCGTTCACAATGGTACCAGCGTCGTTTGTGACAAAGAGCTTGTCTAAATGGTTAATAACCATCTTGTTCATACCTGAAACATCAAAAAAAAACAAAGACAGACTTCAGATTCCAACATAATACATCAGATTCCGACATAAATGAAACAAGTGCTGTTTAACACTAAAGATCCTACTTAGAACAGTTGAAGACATTCAGATTCCGACAGAACTGAAACAAGTGTTGTTTACTTGTTTTACACTAAAGATCCCGAAACATTGCGAAAATGAAACAGAGAAGACATCAGATTCGAGAGAAATGAGACAGAAGACATTCAGATTCCGACAGAACTGAAACAAGTGTTGTTTTACACTAAGGATCCAGAAACATTACGAAAATGAAACAGAGAAGACATCAGATTCCGACAGAACTGAAACAGAAGACATTCAGATTCCGACATAACTGAAACAAGTGTTGTTTTTACACTAAAGATCCAGAAACATTACGAAAATGAAACAGGGAAGACATCAGACCCGACAGAACTGAAACAGAAGACATTCAGATTCCGACAGAACTGACACAAGTGTTGTTTTTACACTAAAGATCCCGAAACATTGCGAAAATGAAACAGAGAAGACATTCAGATTGCGACAGAAATGAGACAGAAGACATTCAGATTCCGACAGAACTGAAAACAAGTGTTGTTTTTTACACTAAAGATCCTACTTAGAACAGTTAAACAAAACGCTGTAATGGAATCATTTCAATCGAGAGTATTAGATCCAAGAAAGGTTACCATTGGGGCCGAGAGAAGTGCGGGTGATGGTGGAGAGCTCTTTGCAAGCTTCGATGTTTTTTATGACGGCCTCGTCTAGACCAGAGAGATGTCTGTAACCTTCCTTGAGCATCGACTGGATTCCATAAGGCTGCATCGTATTCTCCGGTAACGATCTATACGCCTACTAGCTCTTGCCGTCACTGTTGTTTATAGTTTGCTGCTGTTTAAGGGAGGAGAAAAGGCTTTGGCTCTTGTGTGTGAGAGTAACCTATTTTGAAATACCTTTTTGTACTCTTAAACAACGTCGTTTCGGAGCTTCTACGGCGGTTCTGCCACGTTTTAGCCAACTGGGTCGATGCGACAATCTTTAATTTTGAGGGATGAAACTAGATTTACACAAAAGTCTAGGGACTGAGATAGAAATTTAATTGGGGACAAAGATTCTTCGTAGCGGTTAGCCGGTTAGACTCAGAAACGCCGTCGTTTGGTAAGTTCATGTAGGAATCTAGTATATTTACATTGAACTTTGGTTTTCTCTAACTGTAAACAGATAAATAAACACAAAGAACCTAATCAATGCTCTCATATGAACTCTAGAGAAGAACAAATCATAATGAGTTGAGTTTGGTTTTATCAGATGGTGCGTCCTTTATACAGAAGGAACAAAACACAATGTAATAAGTTTTGAAAAGCATAGAAGCTATATATTAAGGTTCTCAGGGAATCCAGGAGCCTGAAGAAAATAAACACAATCCAAACTAAGTTCTTTAGTTAAAAAGTCTATCATCTTTTCTCTCATCTATTTCAGTGAATCGTTTCTACAGAAGCTCCATCAAGAACCTGTATAAAGAAAACAAATCAGAATCCACAACCACATGTTGAAGCAAAGGTTTAAAGAAGTGTGTAACCTGTTTCTTTTGCTTGATCTTCTTATCTCTGATCATCTTTTGTCTGGTCTCATAAAACTTGAAATCATCAAGTATACATGTCTTGCTCATATACTCCTTGAATATCTTTATGATCTTGGCTCCATCTTCCACACTCACCTGCAACCAAACCATGACCGTTACAGTTTTTAAAAATGGTCTAAGAAGGGTTTAAGTGAAGTTCAACAAAACCTCTTGAGTGTCTCTGCTATTAGTGACGGGCTTGTTCTCGTTATTAGCAATCGTCACGTGTCTCAAGAAACTGTTCGGTACGTCTTTGATGATATGCCACTTCACAGGGAAACAACCAATCCACTTATCTTGTTGCCAATACTCCACCGTCTTGTTGAAATCAACAGGACCTGTCATCTCCGCAACACCAACAAACTGCCCACTTGCATTCACCTGCAAGATAAAAACCAATCAACAGAGAATAACACATTAGCATGAATGAACTCTCCTCGTTACTAACCGAGAAGAGAAGATACACAGGACAACACTCTTGAGAACTCTCGTAATACGCAGCGGTTAACTTCTTGTTGCCTGTTGGCGTGCTGGACCACACGCCATGCTTGATACTGTTGTGAACATCGTCTTCGCTGTATGACTTAATCACAAAGAACTTCTCTTTGGTGAATGTTTCAGGGAAGTTCTCTCCGTTGTAGCGCTGGAGATCCACCACTGGAGCGTCTTGCTTTTTAACATCACTGCTTCTTGGTCCTCTACAAAGCTCATTAAGCCTATCTGCTTTCTCTTCACTGTAACCACGCGCGTAGTTGAAGCTTCTGGTCTTTCTATAACCATCAACAGGATACCATCCTCTCCCGAGCTTCCACGAGTCATAACCAAACGTTCCATAAGCATGACCAGAGTCGATTACGTTACCGTAAAGTCCATACAATCCATGGTTTGAATACAAATGATCATTGTATCCAAACTGGTCAAAACTTGAATTGTGTGGATCCTGTAAAGTAAGAAAGAACATTGCCTCAACCCTAAAGGAAGAAGGGAACAAAACATACATTCTACAAGATTTGTAAGGTGAGATGAAACAGAAACAACATACCATCATGAGATGTGAAAAGGTATTTGAATTGTTGTTGTGGCCATAACCAAAACTCTGATCCTGGTAGCCACCAGAAGGATGGTCGTATGAACCAAACGGGTCTCCACCATTCATGCTAGGCCTTCTCTCGTTTCCAGGAGAAGATGGAGCAGTATACGCACCAGAAGGTACATGTCCATACTGGTTCTGAAGAGAACCCTTCACACAAAACACAGTCAGGTCAGTGAGCAACAACAAAAAAAATAAGCTCACCCTCATATGCAATTATTGCATTAAATCAGCATCAAAACAGCAGCAGCAAGCAAGTACCTTATAATGGTTCCTAGGGACTTCACTTGCATCAGAACCTAAAGACAACGCCTGGAACCAATCTGATGTTTCTGCACCGATCATTAGATACAAGAGCCAAGTCAGAGTATATAAGGAGCAAAAAAAAAAAAACATATATTTTCTTTTATCATCAGTGGACACCAATCAATCCAAAAAGACAAGCTATGAAAGGTGCTGATGACAATACAATCCCCATCATCAAAATCAATAGTTCCAAACAAACAATCCAATGATACAAAAATCAATAGCTTAAGACAAGTTCTATGATGAAAAAAAAAAAGAGTTGTCTTTGAGTGAAAAATGAACATACCAAGAAGAGGGAAGCTATCAGAAGAAGAGGAGGCTCCAGCCATTTCGAGAGAGAGTATCAACAAAACAAAAAGGTAAAAGCTTTAAAGCAGTAAAGCCCTAGAGAAAACGTCTGATAGCTATCGGGAGATGAAGCAAAACGCAACCTCGACAAAACCCAGAGAGAGCCTTGTGGGTTTAGAAAGAAAGTTCACTTCTTTTGTTTGGATTCTTCGTCTTCCTCCTTAATCATAAGGCGACAAAATGCAAACCAAATCAAACCAAACAAGATAAGGCTCTTTCTCTCCTTAATGGGCAGTTTTTTTCCTCGCACTAGATTTTGAAACCGACGTTGATTTGCCTTTTTTTGTTAAGAGGTCCTTTGTAATAAATTTTAAAAAAAAACAAACAAAAGAATTGCTAATTTGCCACTAAACATATTAGAATACGAATTATGAATTAATACATACAAACTTATGTATGTCCCTCCCTCATGTGTTTTTGCTTAAATGTGATATACCTTTATAACTTTTGCTTAAGAGTAATTATCATGGATATCATTTTTGTTTAAGCATATGCATTGATTGATCTTGATGATGTTTGTAACATATACGTATACACGGTTCAAAACTGTAAGCAAGATTGAAAATTGTGGTGATTTTGTTAGAAGGATGTATTGTATACCACTTGTATTATGCTAATTGCTAAAGAAGTTGTATTGTTTTTTTTTGGTCAAGGAAGTGAAAATGGGTTCAAGCCGGTTCAGGAACCCGGTTAAGGCTCCTCATGTAGTTACCGTATTTTTAAACCAAAAAATCATCAATCGTCTTCTTCTTCATTATTAACAGCCCCTAACTAAATCTAGCGGCAAGGCAACCACCTCTCTCTCTCTCTCTCTCTCTCTCTCTCTCTCTCTCTCTCTCTCTCTCTCTCTCTCTCTACCTGTCTCACTTCATAACAGCTCAGAAGTTTTCTTTCTCACATTCAAAATCGTCACTCCAGGATTGATTGAGAAGGAAGCTAATCAATCGGTTTCTCACTTTTTAAAACTCAAGGAGGAGATCTGAAAGTTCTTCTTTTGTTTCTTCTGGATCGATCCTCTTCCACTCTCTTCATCGTCTTTATCAATCGAAGTATAATCTAATCTAGAATCGATCTTCTGGTAAAATAGACTTTTGGCATCTTCGATTCGAAAGATCGTGACTTTGGAAGATGATCGAGCTTATTTTTATGATACTGATCAATTATGTTACAGTTAGCTTCTCCACGAATAGATGTTAAGTTTTGTATGTATCTGTTGGTCCATCTTTTGTTTGTAGATTGTAACATCTGATGAAGTGTTTATTTACACAACTCTTCTTTTTCTTTTAATGACAGAAAAAAATAAGATTTTTGTGACATGGAGTAAGAATGCGAGAGTTAAGAAGTGGAGCTAGGAGATCGAGACGCATTGAAGATCATCAGCCTAACCCTCAGCTACTTCAAAACATCCTACTTCCTCCTCCTCCTCCTCAGACTGCTACAACAAGGAGAAGAGGTGGTGGTAGAGGAAGAGGGAATGCTGCTTTAGCTAAAGCCGCGGCTGTACCTCCTAGACCAACAACTGCTGCTGCCGGTAGGGGGAGGGGTATCAGGTTGACTGACTTAGAGCCTGAGCCTTGTGAGGTTCTTCCAGCTGCTGGTGTCTTAGGGGCAGCTGATAAGGATCTTGCTGCTGAAGGCGGCAGTCCAGAGAAAATAGCAGGCATGGAAGAAGATTCCAGTATGGGTCCTGTCCCTGAAAGGGTAACTTCTGTTAACCTTGTGACATCATATGTTTTTCAGTTCATTATATTGTTTTTTTTTTTCACCTTCATTCATCATCTTGGAACTCTTTAGATCTTTTGTTGGTATGTGGTTTGCTAGCTATGCTAATTAATTTACTGACTTTGTTTTTTTTTGTATAGGTACAAGTTGGAAACTCTCCTGTTTATAAGACGGAGAGGAAACTCGGTAAGGGTGGCTTTGGTCAAGTTTATGTTGGCAGAAGGGTGAGTGGTGGCAGTGACAGGATTGGAGCTGATGCAATTGAGGTATAGTAGAAAAAATAGCCTGTTTAAAATCATGGGTGTTAGACCAAAAGTGTGATATTCTTAAAACTTTTTTTTTTCTTTTCCTGCTCAGGTAGCTCTGAAACTTGAACACAGAAATAGTAAAGGATGCAACTTTGGCCCACCTTACGAGTGGCAAGTGTACAAGTAAGACTCGCATTCTCTAAATTTTCTCTTCTTCTTATTTGTCTCCACTTATCTCTTCTTTCTCCTTTTTTTATCTGCTGTAAAGTACGCTTAATAGCTGTTATGGAATTCCTGCTGTGCATCATAAGGGTCGTCAAGGAGATTTTTATATCCTGGTAAGCTTTTAGTACGAGAGCCTCGTTACACGTTGAGATTAATAAAGTATCTTTCATTAAGAACTATTTATATTATTTTCAGGTCATGGACATGCTTGGTCCTAGCCTTTGGGATGTTTGGAATTCTTTAGCTCAATCGTAAGCACTTTGATCATGATTTATTTTCATTAGATATTCTGAATTTATTGTCGTATGTGTAGGATGTCACCAAACATGGTAGCGTGCATTGCAGTGGAAGCGATATCTATTCTTGAGAAACTGCATATGAAGGGGTTAGTGTGATTTTTTTGTTGTTTCCAAAGAATTCCTTACAGTTACTACCGTTGAGCTGACTGTCATGCCATGTTGAATCCCTACATCAAACAAGGTTTGTGCATGGAGATGTGAAACCAGAAAACTTTTTACTTGGTCAGCCTGGAACAGCAGACGAGAAGAAACTATACCTTATCGATCTTGGTCTAGGTGAGTTTCTGCAATATGCTTACAAACATCTTGATATGTTTTGTGAAATATTTGTAATCGTTATTAACATATATAATCATTTATTTCAGCATCAAGATGGAAAGATTCACACTCTGGCCCGCATGTTGAATATGATCAAAGACCTGATGTATTCAGGTATTGCCTCCTACTTGTTTTGTACACACAAATTCATATTGCTTACATCTATATTTTACTTCAAATTCAGGGGAACGATACGGTATGCAAGTTGTCATGCACATCTTGGTCGTACCGGAAGTCGGAGGGATGATCTGGAATCATTGGCCTATACATTAATATTTTTGATGCGGGGGAGGTTGCCATGGCAAGGGTACCAGGTGAGTTTTCTATCGCTATGTTCACAACCAAAAAGCCTTTGAAGTTTCAGTTCTACTCAATTTTATATGGTCTTTGTACGCAGGGTGACAACAAGAGCTTTCTTGTGTGCAAGAAAAAGATGTCAACATCTCCTGAACTGATGTGCTGTTTCTGTCCTCCCCCGTTCAAGCTTTTCCTCGAGGTAGTTACCAACATGAAGTTTGACGAGGAGCCTAACTACGCCAAGCTTATCTCGATTTTTGATTCTCTCATCGAGCCGTGTGCTGTATCTAGACCGATTAGAATTGATGGGGCTCTGAAGGTGGGGCTTTCTTTGGCTCCTATGCTTATTATCACTATTGTTAAGTATTTTATCACGTTTGCTTTTGGATGAATAGGTTGGCCAAAAACGAGGAAGATTGCTTATCAATTTGGAAGAGGATGAACAGCCGAGGAAGAAAATCAGAATCGGCAGTCCTGCTACTCAGTGGATTTCAGTCTATAATGCACGTCGTCCTATGAAACAGAGGTAACTAGCTACTACACATTTGAGTGATTGCTCATCACTCATATCTGGAGTATAAAGGTTTTTGAAAGCTTCGTTAATTGAGTTCCTTCTTTGGTAGATATCATTACAATGTTGCGGAGACAAGGCTGCCTCAGCATGTAGAGAAAGGTAACGAGGATGGCCTTTACATCAGCTGTGTAGCATCAGCAGCTAATCTCTGGGCCCTTATCATGGATGCTGGGACTGGGTTCAGCTCTCAAGTGTATGAATTGTCCACAGTCTTCTTGCACAAGGTAAATAGCATTAATCTTTAAGACCTATGCTCTGAATCCACCACCTAACTGTTTGTGTCGCAGGACTGGATCATGGAACAATGGGAAAAGAACTACTATATCAGTTCCATAGCTGGTGCTAATAACGGGAGCTCGTTGGTCGTTATGTCAAAAGGTTGGTATCCATACCTGGTGTCTTAGTGTTCCTTATGGGACATGAATCCGTTTTACTTAATTCTACTTCATGTAAATGTGATAGGAACTCCATATACCCAGCAATCTTACAAAGTCAGCGACTCATTCCCATTCAAATGGATAAACAAAAAGTGGAAAGAAGGGTTTCATGTAACCTCCATGACCACTGCTGGGAGTCGTTGGGGTATAGTAATGTCCAGAAACTCAGGCTATTCCGAACAGGTTCCAATCTCTTTATAACCCCTGAGGCACTTTCTTTTTTTCTGAAGCGGTATAATGTATTAATGGTGTTTATGTTAATAAGGTTGTGGAGCTGGACTTTTTGTACCCAAGTGAAGGAATCCATAGAAGATGGGAGAGTGGATTCAGGATAACATCAATGGCTGCAACGGCAGATCAAGCAGCTCTTATATTGAGCATACCTAAACGAAAAATAACCGATGAAACCCAAGAGACTCTTCGCACTTCTGCTTTCCCAAGCACCCATGTCAAGGTTTGTTCTTAGCCATATAACTCTTTACAATAAACAAAAACACATAAAAAAACTAACGTTGGGTTCTTTCCCCCCCATTGGTTTGTTCTATGTACTGACTTGAATCTTTTACTTCTAACTTTCAGGACAAATGGGCGAAAAATCTGTACATTGCATCAATATGCTATGGTCGGACCGTTTGTTGAGTAAACGCCGAGTCTACTCTCGCCCTTGCTATAGGTTTCAGGGATGATTTTCTCTATGAAGCCTTATTACTACGTGAAGCTTTAGTTTCAGTACAATCCAAAGGTAAAACCTCAACCAGGAGCCAACCTTATGTGTATTGAAATGAAACTTCTCTCTTGTATGTATGTAGCAAGTACAAGATAAAAGTAACATGAAAAATAAAACAGATGAGATACATTATTATTAATAGAATTGAAGAGCATATTGTTTAATACCTTATTGTTTTAATGAACATATAAATCGGAGAAAAGGCTTTAATCTTTTGGTCTCAAGTTATTTATTTTTATTTATCATCCATCACAGCCAAAACAGCTGTTTGATTTTCTAATATTGTCAAATCCTACTAAACAGAAGAACAATGTAAGTGTCATCTCGAATTGGATATATTCTTATTCAGAGGAAAACAACTATGGGTTCTGAATATGTTGGTTCAAAATTATTTTTTTTTTTTTAAGAATTTTGTGTATTTAAAATATTTTTTCATTTAAATCCATGCTTTTAAATTCGATCCGAATCTGCGGTATCTGATAATTCGATTTAGGCTTTTAAAAGTATCCATATTTTAAAAAATATTAAAACCGAAACTAACCAATTGAACCGATGGATTATCAATATGTAATTCAATTTGATTTTAAATTGTTATAGTTTCATAATTTGTCACTTTTTAATCCAAATTTTAAAGTTCATTGTTTTACAATTTTTATGAAATTATGACGTTTCTACGTAACTCTGATAGAGAAAATGATAACTATAAAATAATTAAGAACTCTAAATATGTCTTGATCATATTTCTCCCTTAATTAATTTTATTATAATTATTTTGTGTACTTTATTTTGTTAATTAATTTATATTAAAATCGGTTTAGTTTTTTTGTTAACAATTAGTGTTAGACATTTTTCTTTAGATAACATTTATGTTGAACATTTTTCATAATTAGTTTTGTTATTATATTTATTGTAAAATGTATAACGTTTATATATATATATATATATATAGGTACAAGTTGGAAATTCTCCTGTTTATAAGACGGAGAGGAAACTCGGTAAGGGTGGACTTGGTCAAGTTTATGTTGGCAGGAGGGTGAGTGGTGGCAGTGGTAGGATTGGAGCAGATGCAATTGAGGTATTAGTAGAAAAAACCTTTTCAAAATCATGGGTGTTAGACCAAAAGTGTGATATTTTGAAAACCTGTTCAGGTAGCTCTGAAACTTGAACACCGAAATAGTAAAGGATGCAATTTTGGCCCACCTTACGAGTGGCAAGTGTACAAGTAAGACTCGCATTCTCTAAATTTTCTCTTCTTCTTATTTGTCTCCACTTATCTCTTCTTTCTCCTTTTTTTATCTGCTGTAAAGTACGCTCAATAGCTGTTATGGAATTCCTGCTGTACATCATAAGGGTCGTCAAGGAGATTTTTACATCCTGGTAAGCTTTTAGTACGAGAGCCTCGTTACACGTTTAGATTAATAAGGTATTTTTCATTAAGAACTATTTATATTATTTCCAGGTCATGGACATGCTTGGTCCTAGCCTTTGGGATGTTTGGAATTCTTTAGCTCAATCGTAAGCACTTAATTTGATCATGATTTATTTTCATCTCATATATATATGCTCATGTAGATATTCTAAATTTATATTAACTTGAATACTTAACAAATACTAGATTGAAAAGAATGGATGAAAAGATTCAGAAACTACATACTCTTTCACAAAATCTTGATTTAACTTGAATAACACATAACAACAGCTAAATATTGACTCAACAAACCACCACAAAGTCTTGATTTAGACTCGACAGCTTAACCATATAAGATAACATAAACACTAGTTTTAAACAGGTAACATCATGTCAACTACGTGTAAGACTACTTGATAGTGTGAACCATGTTGTTATTACGCTCCTTCTCTAACTCCCATACCATTTTGTCCGTCATTTTCACGCCATTCTTTTTTATTTAATCTCTATACCATGTGATATACACACTGCATTTCTTCTGAATCTTGATTTTCCCGAACTTTTTCCCAAACTTTTTAGTGAGTGGATCGAGGAGCTAATGAATGCCATAATTGGAGAATCATCAGTATCACATGCAAAATCAACCATTGACCCTGAAGGATAACCCTCGTTCTTCTGCACTAGATCCAAAATTACGGTAAATGAGATATAGCCATGCATCAATAATTAGAATCCTTAAAATTTATTTTGCTCAAAATTTTATTATATATTGACCTTGGTAAAATCTTATTTTGATCAAAATTTTATTATATATTGACCTTGGTAAAATCTCTATAATGTTATTTGAGAAAGTGAGTTTTTTACGTATTGCACTCACGTTAATTTTTACAATGATTAATTTCAAAACTACTTTAATGAATTAAAATATCATACATAATTATCATTATTAAAAAATATTTAATAACTTAACCGAAATTGATAAATCCTGTAACACAATGAACATGGAAAGACTAGCTCAAGAAAGCAAGAGAGAATCATAGTGATCAAGGTAGGTCTCAACATCTCCATGTGAACATCCCTCTATCTTAAGCTTCCTCAGGTGTTGAGTCTCTGCGTTGTAGTAATGTGATTAGTCACTCAGAACCGATTGTGTTGCGAACACAAGCTCGCCGTTTTCAGAGGTACCTTTCAAATGAACAAGCAGATCCCCAGCAACATATCTCCACCGAGGAATCATAAATAATCACAACCCCAAATTTTCATATAATAACTTATGTCAATTAAAAATTTAAATTTAGTTTCTTTTTCTAAACTTTTTCAGTAACATATATAATAAAAAAGAAATATTTATATAATAGAAAATGAAATCATATTTACAAAAAAGGAAAAAAAAACATATTATATAAAAATTTGGGGTTTAGAACATAACTAGAGATTTTTCGGCGATATGCGCGGATTGTATATTTCAGTTGTTATATTTGTCGTTTATTAAAGATGTTTCTATTTTATTTTTTATTTGATTTAATATTTTTCTATATCACATAATTTTAAATTTTGATTTAATATTAATCATTTTCCTTATGTTTGTTAACGTTAGTTTTGTATTGCAAATGTGACAGGAACATAGAAGAGTTTTTATCTTTTAAAAAGTGAGGTTAGCAAAACACTACTAGGTGATTTTATAACATACACTCTAACTAATAAAATATAATATTTTAATTAAGTGTAAATTTAATAAATAAAAAATTCGAAAATTATAAAATAATGTAATTTAGTCTTTGACAATATTTTATAATTGGATTTAATTCTTAAGAATATGTAATCCATATTTTAAAATTCATTCTAGTTGTTTATATATGTTTTTTTGCATATATTTGCCTTGAGATAATCTTCCATTAACCAATCTCCTATTGGCAAACAGTTCTATGTGATATATTTATTTTCTTTTTGAATAGGCTCTTATTATATATATATATATTTCTTTAAGATATACTCCATTTATATCTTTTAGCTATTTGGCATTTGGTGTCATAAGCATTATATGTATTTAAAAAAAAAACTGATTTTTTTAGTTATCTCATTTATATTGTCCATTATTTTAATATATTATATATTTTTTGTATTACATGATTAATAATTAGCAACAAACACTTTTTTATACCAAGTTACAATTATAATAATTTTTATAAACTAATGGTCAAGCACTTGCTTGCTTCCTTCCTCTCTTGCTGGATAAGCTGAAAGAGCTGACTTTCATGGGAGTTGCAATGACCAGAGGCGCTTCAGGTGAACCAGAGACTGCAGAGTTGTCGTTCATGAAACGGCTGTCCACAATAGATTCATTTCGAGGGACTATCTTGTAGCAATAGCATTTCTTCAGCCCTTCCTGCTCATGGTAGCATTCGTGAGATCCATCCTTCACTTGCTGAAAGTTCCATATCACACTGAATTTGCCAACAGTTGCCACCACATGACGCTCTTCTTTTCCATCCTCCGTGACCTGTACAAATATCGAATTTTACCACCAAAGGATCATAAACTTAAGATGGACTAAATAATCAGAAACACCAGGCAACAGAAGAACACTATAACCTGTATGTAATTTGAAAACCGTGGGACAAACTGAAAAAAGACAAGACAAGTTCTATCCTAGAGGCAAATGTTGGGAAACTACAACTAGAGTTTTGCTTACCCATGAAAACTGGGCATTGCGGAACTTGTTGTTGGATCCAGCTAAATGGGCGTGGAGAGGTGTTAGCTTCAGCAACCTTGGTGCAGCCATCTTATTTCCCATGGAACCCTCAAAGCCAGTCTTTGTATTACCAGCCTTATCAGTGAAAAGGGTAGAGATAACAATCAGATATGTATCAGTTGTACCAACTATCCATTTCCCATCGTAAGTAGCGTCCACATGAGTCACAGGCGCACCAAGTCCAGGGAAAGCCGTCATAGCCTTCCTCATAGTGCCCCCTTTTGAGTAGAGTCTAATCTGTCCTGATAAAAGGCCAGCAACAAGTGAGCCATCACCAGTAGTTGCAAAGCAATTGAACTCAGTCCCTCTAGAAAACTGATGCCCCTGAGCCCAAGTCAAGACTATGGGGGCATTATTCGCAGTAGAGAGATCCTGAACCACCCCATATGGGTCACGCATATCCCATCGGCAAAGCCTATTCCTGTCCAAACCAAGAAAGGTAGATCCAGACGGGTCTAATTGAGCAGCTTTACCATCATTAGTAATGTCACTCATAGAGATGTCCACTCCATCTTTCTCAAACTTCCATTCGGAAATAACCTTGCCAGTTTCAATATCAAGCTGATGGATTCCTGGGGCTTGTTGACTCATGAGCAACAAGTTGGTCTCAGCTCTCATGAGAAGAGCCTTCTTATTCTTTCGTGCTGAGCCGTAAGCAGCCTCAAAGTTAACAGAAACACCTGTCCCATGCACCCCTTGCCTCATGTTCTTGAAAACCTGAATACCAGAATCACCCACAAGAAAGCTATGATCCAAAGCACCTAGAGCTAAGCTATGTATGCCCTCCTCACTCCTTGTCGTAGCAGCTTCCTCAAAAGCCTTAGTAACGTCCAGTGGAGTTGCGGATTGTGGGCTCTTAAGCAAAATATCATCAGCTTCTTCCCATATGGAATCATCAGCAGCTTCAGGATTGGCCCACCCAATGAAATCTTCCTCAAAGATGCTAGCTAAACCGGCTTCGTTCAACTCAACACCATGATTGTTCTCAAACAAGCAACTGTTAAAGCTGCTTACAAAGGCGGTGGTGAGGTCTTCTCCTCTGCTGGTGAAGCGCAACGCCCAGTATCCACCATTAGCAACGAATTCAACTCTTTGATCTTTATATGCCTTCAATCGCATTTCATTGGAGACCTTCTCTCGGATCTTACTCCCGACCTTCATAACCCACCATTCCTTCTCCGAATCTCCTCCTCCATCTTCTGGGGATGACTTGGCGAAGCAGTAAGAGGTGGAATTTTCAGCTGCGACCCATTTGGCTTTGGGAGTGTTTCCATTGATGTAGCGCAAAAGATCAACCGAGGAGTTCGGAGGTGCTTGCTCCGTTGATGGGTATTTCAGCTTCAAGGCTCTGAGCTTTGATTCAACTTCGTCTAGTGATGAAGGAGATTTTAGACGACGATCACCATCCACCAACTCTTCTTCTTCCTCGTCTGATTCATAGATCTTTAGATCGTCCTGGCTGTGAGCTGATCCCATCTCGAAGAATTCTAAAGATAGAGGTGGAGAGGATCTGTGAATGGAGATGGAGAAAGAGGAGCTCAAGTTCCAAATTTGAAATACTAGACCACCGTTAACCCTAGCACTTTTTTTTTTGTTAACATTGTTTCATTAGAAACTGGCCCAATGGGCAATACAATCTGGTATTGGGTTATTACAAGATTGGGTTATTACAAGATAGGCCGAGATAAAATTACAAGAAGCCCTAGCATTGAACAACAAACACACGAGGTGACTACAATTTTGATCACTTTCGAAGGCAGAGCATCACCACAATAATCACAAAAAAAAAGAAGAAAAAACTCTACAAACAACACGTCAGCTATTTATATGACGTAAAGAAGAATAAGGGTTGCTTTGAGCTTGAGCGCTACAATGGCCCTCCTCCATTTCTCAGACCAAAGTCTATATATATATCTATCTTATTAAAACTCAAGTACAAAATTGGAGTGTTTGGAGATTTAAATAGGATTATTAAAAAGTTTGGAGTGTTTGGAAACATGGATTGTAGTCTTTTTTAAAAAAAAAAATTTTGTTTGAAAACAAAGATAGTAGTATTAAGAAAAAAAGTAATGGGCTTATGTTTTTTTAAAAAATTGATAAGAAACTATCTATCTAGGTCAGTTTTAAAATATACCAAAATGAATCAATCTAATTGCCTAAATTTTTTTTTTCTAAACTAACCATAAAACAAAATTTAAACTTTATATACATATTTCAAATCAAAATAATAATTCAAAGTTGATTTATATCAAAATATACATATATTCAAAAATGGATTTTTACTAAACTATTTTTCAATAACCAGTATAAAAAAATATTGTCAATATATATAAGAAAAATACAATACAAAGCTCAATTTGAAATACCAACTCAAATTATGATTTTTATATTTCATATTAAGTTTTAAAAATATAATATATATAATTATTTATATGATGGTATGTATAAAATATTATTAATTATATGATTACTTATATGATGGTGCATATAAAATACGATTAATTATATGATGACAAAATACGATATATAATAATGACTAGGGATGAACTTTTGGGTACCCATACGGGTTTGCTTCTGATCATTTTGCATTTTGGATTTTCGGGCTCAAAGATTCCAGTCTTATTAGAATGTTTCTAAATTTTGGTTTGAGTTCGATTCGGATCTTTGCGGGTTTGGTTCGGGTTTGGATAAATAATTTAAATTATTTTTAAAGTTTTAAATTATTATATATTTTAAATTTCTCAAAATGTATAAATAAAATAATATAATTACGTATAAATTTGAATAACATATGTCAGAATACCTAAGCTTAACATATCAATTGGCTTGATTTAAAATTTTGGATACGGAATCAATAATTATTTTAAGTATTTTTGGTGATTTGAGTATATTAATTTTAACTATTTCAGATATTTACTTTTGACTATCTATATATTTTTCAAGTATTTAAACCAATTTAAAAGTATCATTCTTGATGTTTTATATACGTTAAATCTAAAAATAATTAATATATATAAGTATATAAATCTATTTTAGATAAATTCGGGCAACCGAATACTTCGGTTCGGATCAGATTCGGTTCTCTAAATAACAAAATTTTGAATAATTAAAATATTTAATCAATTTATGTTCGGGTTTGGTATTATATTTTTGGATCGGTATCGGTTATGTTCCTCGGATTCATTTTTCAAATCCTAATAATTACATGAAAAACAATTATCAACATATTTTTCAAAATATACATCCGCGCAGGCGCGCGGGTCAAAGTCTAGTATATATTATGCTACATGCTTCTGCTGTTGTCTGCTTGCTGCTATATTCCTTCTTTGTCACTCTTTTCTGATGTCTACTGCTGCTCTTTAGCCATTCAATCCCAAAGTATACTCGCACATAAGTTGTATTTGGTTTTGACGCTGCCACTTCTTCCATCTGGTATCTAAGATGGAGATTGAAATAGTCTCCATGGAGAGTCATGACCTCTTCCACAAGCCACCCCTTCTTATCTGGCACAAGTGACTTTTGCTGTGTGCTTGTTACTTCTCCTCTGTAACGTGATATCCTCTTATCTCTGTAGTATGTCTGCCTCTCGTACAAATCAGCCTTCTCTGACTCCCACGGGCTGCATGAATAGCAATTGCAAGTAGATAGAGAATGGCTGGTATCATGTATTGAATATGAATAACAGAGAGAAAATAGTTGGTAATCGTTGATTAAAAATCGTTCAATTATAAGAAAAATGGAAAAGGCAGTCACTAGTAGAACTAAAACCTAATCAGGATATTAAATGAATGTAGAGTATTTAGAAAATAGATGCCCATTTTTAAATTCCTTCCGCTCGCAATGATACGCTGTGCATGAAAGTTATCCCAAACATATTATGAAAGACAAATGAACTTCTATTGAGTAATTTATCATATGTCAAAGTAAGGGTAGATCTTTAAATTGTATGACTCCTCACTTAATAGAAATCGATGTTAAGAAACGAAACGAAAAGAAAATGTTCCAATATACCGTTTTTTTTTAACATGTCAGTCAAGCATAGCAGGTGACCTTGCGTATGTTTTCTCTAAACTAAAGAATGGGAAGTTGAGAGAATATGTAGTTACCTCGCCAGATGATGCCATGAAATTAATCAAGCAATAAATTGATCATTTATGGCCACCTGTATATCTACGTGCAAGCTACAAGACGGTAAACATTCAGGGAAATTAACACAGATCAGCACCTATAGCTCTAACCTTAAAATCAGCAGAAAAAAAACAAAATAAACATTCAATTTTGGAACCCTAATGACACCATCAATTGAACCAAATGCAACTCAAGGGCCATCATTACCAGATGATCTTGAAAGGAACTCCCTGCTGCAAAGAAAGGAGGAACGTTGGAGCAGAATAATTCGGAAAAGTAGAAGCCTGTTTGAACACACACAGAGATATTAACTTGTCATAGTCTACACATTTCCAGCACTAGTAACTAAGGAGGTCTTTCCAGGATTCAATATGTCAAACAAGCCATGATCCAAAATTAGAGAAAGGGCAATGAACTTACCAGAGAGGTGAAACCGGACGTGAGAAGATTGACAGCAGATGGAGATTGAGCAGCTGCAGAGCGTTTGCGCCACAGTTGCCAGTAACGCACATCATCGTCATAAAACTTCACCTGCTTAACACTTGTAGATGGAAAGAACAAGATGTCAGCTGATTATCAATTTTTTACATAAATAAAAAAATGCAGCGGCAAAGATGTATTACCTTCCTCCTCGAATGGCCTGAGAAAAAACATGAACGTCAGTCATTAACCGCACACTCGTTATACCAGAATAGAACGTAGAATTGACAGTAACAGAGAGTATTTTACCTTCACGGGGAATGTGCCTAGTGGAAGTTTAGTTTGTAAGAAGCTTTCTGAGTCTCCCAATGGCTTTAACTTGATTAGATAATAATGTGGTAATAAGCTCTTCTGTTGTAATAGGAAAGTCTGGTGCTAACCCACAAGACCGGTCATAATCCTTTCTTGTAACTCACTCTTCATCTCATGCAACACACCTTTCTTCTTAATCTACTCCTTTTCTTTCTTGGTGTCTCCAAGATCTTCATTTGAATGATCAGATACCATTGAAGATCTCTAGCTTTTCCCTTTTTTTTTTCTGGTTCCCATATTCTGGCGGTGACTTTGAGCGTTACTCCACCACCACCTACAGCTACCTCACTGGCCCTTCTTTCATCCAGGTCATCACCATCACTAGAGTCCCTGCATACACAAAAACAGTTGCAGTGACATTGTTATAAACCTAATCACTCGTAAGACACAGTAGTGTAAGCACAGCTTTACCGAGTGCTTACTTACCACTTGGGAGACAAGAATAGTGAACAATGCTTCATCGCAAAATAAGATTCGAATAGGCTTGAGAGTGTGGACTGAGTCTGAGAGGATTTAAGCCTGCAAAACCCGAAAGCATAGAGATGGCTCATCAAACCAAGACTCACTGAAAGGCATTAACCTAAAAATACTACATTGCGAAGCATGTTTGCTCACCTAATCGAACCACCTTTATCCTCAGTAAAAAGAAAACTCAATTCCCTAATAGCTGCAGCAGCCTGAAACCTAGCAGACGCCACCTGAGAATCCTCTGGAATTTTACCAAGAATGAAGAATCTACAGGGCGGTAGCTTCAGCAGCAGCAGCTGGATTAGTATTTATCTGCAAAGAGAAACGTCAAGTTACTTGTGTATACGCTATCAGTTCACAAAAACTCATAAACACTTCAATTTGAAATGCAAACGCACGCACATCCTAAGCTTCCTTCGATGTATTAGGAATCCAAACAGATCAGCGAGGAAACAAAGGTTGATGCGTAAGTATAAAGGAAGAAGCGAAACCTGAATGTAAGTTCAATCGGCGCGCATGGTAGATTGTAGCTGAGCCAAATCCTCCGCTCCTCCTCCGGCGATTCCATTTAAAGTATAAGAGGTAAATTCGAAAGTGTGAGCGGCGGAGAAAGGGATGGGGAGAGAGATGAGGTGGAATCGATGCTTTCACAATGGGCCGCGGGCTTTGAGAATTGATTAATTATACGGCCCAATACATGGCCCAATTAATTATATTTGAATTCATTAAAAGTTAAACGCATGTCCACTTAGGTTGTAAACCCCATTTTGGCACGCACACTTTTGAAACTTTAAAATTATAAGTGTTTCCAAAATAAAGAGATGTAAAAAAAAATTAAATTGCCTTTTATTTTATTTTTTTTGTTGGGTTAAATACTTTTTTTTCCAAATATTATTAAAAATAATTTATCATCATTTTATAAACATAATATAAAAGTTTAAAAAAAAAAAACTATATACATAATCATCTATCTATTCTATAAAAAGAGGCATCAAACATGAAATGTATAATTACTTAGATTAAGTTGAAACGATTATATATTTATCACAGTAATGATTGTAACAGTTTTAAATCGTACATGTAATATACTTGTAGTAGAACATGTTTATATACGTTTCAGTAAAATGGTAATCAATTTTATTTAAACTGAGGTTTTTACTTAATATTAGGGCCCAAACATACAAGCTTATTTGATAACGGAAATTGAAACCAGAAATGCGACAATGAAGCATATAAGATAAAGACATAACGGAAACTGAAACCAGAAATGCAACAACAATGAACCGTGAGATAAATAGACAACCGAAACTCAAGTAAGAAGCAGCGAATCGAAGTGATCAATCTCTGTCACAACGTCGCACCAGATGAACCTCCGTCGATCTTGATCTTCCTCAGGAGCTCTGTTTCCGAGTTGAAGTAGATAACGTAATGGTATCCATCAATCCCAACGGAAGATACCGCGACAAGCTCCTCATCCTCTTCAGTTGTACCTGTGAAATCAAAGGCCAGATTCCCGGCAACATTCCTCCACCCAGGAATCTGAACTAATATTGGACTCAGTTTATCTTCATTCTCCTCTTTGACAAATAATCGATGCACTCTTTTTCCATTGGGAAGGTCGAAACAGTTGTCGTATTTCACCAAACAGGCTGTTCCTCGATACTTAACCAATCTATCAACAACTGGATTTATTTGGAGTTCGTCAGGTAGGTCGATTAGACCAAACCGTTCCGAACCCAAATTGAATGTCACAACCTTATATTTGTTGGGATCGACAAAGGACTGAGCTCCGAAGTGAAGAACACCGTTTATGCACACAGAGTGCGTGACTGGCGTATAAGAAAGAGCGTCGAGGGATCTCCAGGATTCTATCAGTTTTAAGTTAAATAATAATGTTCTATCAGTTTCAGACCTTTATTTATATGCTCTTGCATTGGATCAATCAAGTTTGACATTCATTAACACCTTTATTTATATGCTCTTGCATTGGATTAATACGTGTAATCATCTTCTTTTGGAAGAATCGAAGAACCAACAAAAAAAATCTTGAGTTTTTTTCAATAGAAAAAAATAGGACAGTAAACAAAACAACAGATCATTAACAGAAAATAATCTTGTTTACGTCAATTTTCAGTTGAAGATGCACGTATTCAATAATCTTCGAAGAATCAACGATTTTGAGATATTTTTGAAATTGCATTGTCACTTGGAAATATGAACAATTTTTGAAGAGAAAGAAGAAGTTTGATAAATATATTCATTGACTCATATTGACTACTATTTAATATTAATTATAATATTTTATTTGTTAATTATAAATTGGTGAAAAGTTATACAAATGATAAAAAAAAAAAAACTTATGTGCTCACTGGGCCATGGAGCGGGTGCACTGCTTGCACTTGGTCTTCGGCCAGTCTTGTACATAACAAGAACTTATTTTAGTCAAGTCAAAACTCAAAATGACATAGAAAAAATGGGTGCACACATGTTTCAACTCCAATAAGAAATGATCTAAGACTACTACTAAACATTTGAAATATTACATGAGACTGGACAGAAAGATTAAATCAAGCAAACACCAGCCAAGAGTCATCAAAAATCAAACTTCCATACTCTAAAGTTTTTTTTGTTTGTTTTTAGTTTCTAAATTCTTCTCATACTCTATTTGCTTTAACCAATGGAGTTTTTTAAAAAAATGCATCTAATTAGCTTCCATTGATAGATTTTTTTTAAAGATTACAAAGCAAATCAACAATAGGTAAGGATTGTATGAGTTCTTATTACTGAACTCCCAAGGGGGATCTCATGATCCCCAGCCTCTGATAACGGTAGCTTGAGCCACACGGTTAACACCTAGGGAGAAAGCTCCCATACGGAGATCACATGAGTGAGTCTTACACATCTCTTTCAAATCTTTGAAGCCGCGAGTCATGTAACTCTTTAGCTCCTTGTTCACCTTTTCCTCATCCCACATGAATCCTTGTATGTTCTGCACACACACACACAGACAGTACGAGAATCAGTGTTTTGATCGATTGAGTTATATGTTCTGCCTTATTGGTTTGAGTGTCGTACCTGAACCCATTTAGTCTGGAAGAATCACAACACCTTTCTTCCTCAATATCTGCAGAGAAGGATAACACATTTAGTCTCTGTCACAGAGTTAGAACAAAGAATCACATTTGCAAACCTCGTCAGCTTCAGGATCGGTTGGATGATTAGCACCTTCAATGATGAACTTTGCTTTAATCTCATTTGCATTTTCCCTACACGCAAACAAACTCAGAGTTTCAAAATGAAGGTCCATAGAAAAAGGTTAACTTGTGTAGCAAGAAACCATCAAAGACCTGTGGATGACGCCACCTAGAGCTGCAGGGATCAAGATATCACAATCTTCAACTAGAACTGAATCAGCATCGATAGCATCAGCACCATCAAACCCTTTGACTCCTATGTTTTCTTCGGTATGCTCGAGCAAACCAGAGATATTGATTCCATCCTTGTTCTTGATTGCTCCTGTCACATCGCTCACTGCCACAATCTTCCCACCTTTCTCATTTATCAACTTCGCCGTCCAAGAACCAACATTTCCAAAACCCTAAAAAACAGAGAATATATGAGTGCCTTCCTAAGCAAGCAACTGAAAACTTTTCATTTTTTTAAAACCTGGATGGCGAATCTCTGTCCAGCTATGCTCTTTCCATGTTCATTGAGTAGAGCTTCTGTTGCGAATAATACTCCTCTTCCTGTAGCAGCATCTCTTCCTAGAGATCCCCCAAGATCCTGCTCAAAACATCAGCCTTATGAACAATCATATTGAGCCGACCTAATATAGATTAGAACAGTCACTTACAATGGGTTTCCCGGTCACAATAGCAGGAGAGTGTCCGTGAAATTTCGAGTATTCATCAAGAATCCACGCCATTGTCTTTACAAAAATGTATGATTATATTCAGACATCAAGAACGGAAGTACAAGAAGACAATTTTAAAGATGGTGTTTGTAAACCTGAGGACCGGTTCCCATATCAGGAGCAGGAACATCGGTATGAATACCAATGAGGTCATGGATCTTCTGTGTGAAAACTCGAGTCAAACGTTCGAGCTCTGAGATGCTTAGCTCGGTCGGGTCACAACCAATCCCTCCTTTGGCTCCACCGTAAGGTATTTTAGCCACAGCTGTTTTCCATGTCATGAGTTGAGCCAATGCGTTTACTTCATCCGGTTCCACCTGTCAATATCCGGTTTAATTCATACCGTATCAGATTTGCTTGGTTTACATGAAATAAATTTAAAGCAAACCTCTGGATGATATCTGATGCCACCTTTCATGGGACCTCTTGCATTGTCGTGTTGGACTCTGAATCCAACGAATGATGCAAGAGTTCCATCGTCTTTCGGTATGGTACATTCCACCTGCAACGATTGGTTATATTCCCGGTTAAGTAATTTTTAACCGGATCGGTAAGAAAACAGATAACAGACCTTGATTTCTCTGAAGGGAATGAGAAGACTTTGCTCGAGCTTTGAGTCCAAACCAAGAAGCCTAGAAGCAAGCTTGAAGTTTCTGTTGACCGTAACAATTTAGGAAACTTGACTGCAGCCTTGAATGGGCTTTAGCCTATTATTTTCCCAAATAATGTGCCCAATAACGTAACAAGTCTCGAGGGACCGAGTCTTTGTTATTGCCATGTGTCCCACTGTTGTCTCCAACTGTCTGCCACTCCCGTTAATGTCGGTTCTCGTTTTCCCACTCACAATAACCCCAAAAAAATAGAGATGGAACCGAGCAAAAGGTAAACAAAGGAACAACATTATTATATCTTTGTGAAATTCCAAGAAGACTGTTCATGTTTAATTGTTTTTGAACGTGTCTTTGCAGATTAAAGCAGTTTCTAGTGGTAGATCAGATCATTAGGAAGGGTTTTGAGAATGTCGACAAACATATTTTGGCAAGAATCACCCATTGGGAAAACTGAAAGGCAGAAGCTGCTAAACCAGAAGGGTTGTGTGGTGTGGATCACAGGGCTGAGTGGCTCAGGTCAATCTCCTTAACAGCAATCTTATCTTTGAATAACCTAAGATGCTTTGTAAATGTCTAAAGTTAATTCTTATGTTACATATAATCTTTCTCCATATTTAAAATCTAAGCGTAAAACTTACGCAGGAAAAAGCACGTTGGCTTGCTCGCTAAGTAGAGAGTTGTACACTCGGGGAAAGCTATCTTACATCCTTGATGGGGATAACCTTCGTCATGGCTTGAACAAAGATCTCGGTTTCAAGGCAGAGGATAGAGTGGAAAATATACGCAGAGTTGGTAAGTACATAGTTGCATATTATCATTTGAATTAGGTTTATATGTAAGTCTGAATCCTAAGAAGGTTATGAGCACAAATAAAAATACTTAAAAGGGTCTCATAGTATTTGTAAACCAAACCATTATGTGTATTAAACGCAGGAGAAGTAGCGAAACTCTTTGCTGATGCTGGTTTGATCTGCATTGCTAGCCTCATATCGCCATATAGGAAAGACCGTGACGCTTGTAGGGAAATGATGCAGGGCTCTTCTTTTATCGAGGCAAGCCATTCACATTCAGACTTTTCAGCTTAAAAAACATATTATTTGATGTTGTGTGGCATAATCTCTTTAGGTTTACATGAATATGTCTCTACAATTGTGTGAAGCAAGAGACCCTAAAGGCTTATATAAGCTTGCACGTGCAGGAAAGATCAAAGGTGAGTTAACATAAGCTTCCATAGAGTAACAGAAGATAGCACATTGCTGCCATATCATTTGAATCTTTTAACAAATTAAAGGCTTCTTGTGCAGGCTTCACAGGGATTGATGATCCATATGAATCTCCCTTGAATTGTGAGGTATGAT
Organism: Brassica rapa; assembly: GCF_000309985.2. NCBI lineage: Eukaryota > Viridiplantae > Streptophyta > Magnoliopsida > Brassicales > Brassicaceae > Brassica > Brassica rapa. The sequence goes on along the minus strand of NC_024799.2, from coordinate 28,238,573 downwards.
CCATGTGAATATATATAATTATTCACCAAGGATCACTCAAAATCCACGTGTGTGAATATGTTTCTTTTGTTTGTTGGTATGTTTTGAAACAAATGAATAGATAGAGCTGAAAGAGAAGGAAGGAGAGTGTCCTTCCTCTGTAGCTATGGCAGAGGAAGTCATCGCTTATTTAGAAGCCAAAGGCTTCCTTCAAAACCAGTAACCACCACCAGAATCCAACCAAGTCACATTTGATTTTCCTTTTTTTTAATAAGTGTTGGCTGCTTTCTTTATGTTTCTTCACTCTCCTGAAACAATGCAAATGCAAAGAAGTTTGAACTATGAAAGACATGTTACAGTTTTCTTCCTTTGCAACGTTTATTTTTTGATATAATAAAAGCAAACAAGTCATTCAACAGTATCAATCCTTTTTAGAGTACCTGTGGAGGAGAATCTTTTTTTTTCCCCTGAAAATAATACTTTCATTACCATTAAACCGTTAAGCAGGAGGCCAGTTAACCGCAGCAATGAGATCTCTATCTTCAACATCAAGTATAGTATTATAAAAAAACTGAGACTATAATTAGCTTTGAACTGCCCAAATGCAGCCTTGAAGATAAGCCTTCATGTCAGAATGAACTGAATAGCTAGAATGTCTGCTATGAATAGGAACAAAGCTTTGATCATTCCTTAAAGACCCAAGAGAAACCAGCAATAAGGATTCTGAGAATCAATTATTTGAGCTGAAGACCATTGAAGTACATCATCTTGAACCTTCTTGGCTATATTTGGAACTGAAAATATGTAGTACCTTCAAAGATTAGCCCAAACTGATTATTTTTTTTATCTTAGAATAGTGAATAAATGGGTTATTCAATATATATTATCTATTATTTATTTTAAACAACAAAACTGACATGATTTTTAGCAAAAAAAAACTTACATATATAAGATTCTATGTGCTTTAACTTTTATTCATTAACATACACTCTAATTATGACATATTGACCAACTACTTCATTTAATTTATTAAATCAAATTGTTATTATATAATTGTTTCTTTTCAAGCTTTCATTGACTATACATAACATAAGATATAAAAACTAACAATCCAACCACCCATTACTTTTCCAAATAAACAACCTGAGAAAATTATAATTCAGATGACATAACATTTATAAAATGATGAATTCAATAAGTTATATATCAGTTATTCGTTTATCATGGATGCTAATGACAAAATTTGTACAATCTCTTAATCTTTCTTAAGATACAACATTTAAACAATCTATACAATTCTAGATTGAAAGTAATGGTCTATTCAATGTTTGAACCAAATTTACCGGTTAGTAAGTGAGGCAATCAAAATTTATAATTCAATTATTTTATAAAATTATATCAAATAACATCTATTATAGAGTTAGGAAACAATACTAAAATACTTACAACTAGTTAAATCTTAAAATAATATGTATGGATGCACGTATCAAGATCTAGCTAACTCTTAAAATAATAAGTTTCTTTGATCGATTGCTTCTTTTGGAATATTTTAAGCGTATTTGATCTAATCGAATCTTATTTAGGTTTATCCTCGAATACACTGTTCTATCAAATCTCTTCGGAGGATTGATTACTCCTTTGAGTTGAAACCGATCACTACGGAGAACATTAAATTGAAAGTAGTAGCAGCCATTGACTCTCTCGTTCCTCTGGAAACTGAATCAATCATGCCTTGTTCATCCTAATTGGACGAAAAAATTGAAATGAAACCAAATCGGCCCAGCAGAAAGCAACCCAATTCTCATTAATCTCTCCTACATTTATCCCACATCAGTTACTTAAAGTGTTTTGTGTGTCTTTATATATCATATTGGATGCTGGACTGAGTGTCCACAGGTGATGTAGGGCCAGTATACGATGTGAAGGCAGCATTGCCAATAATATTGAGCACATAGTGTCTCTCTAACTAATGTGAGTCCCCAATTTTTTTTTCCCAAACAAAATTATGTGATAATAATCTCTCTTTTTTTTCCTATAATTCTCAACACTTTTATTTTGTAAAAAAATATTTTTATTTTTCTTTCTTAAATCCTAACCAAAATATAAATAGCAATTAGCATATTTAGAATTAACAAACGATAGATAAGAGTGTTAAATACGACATCCTTAGATATAAACAATAGTAAAAAATACTCTCTCCGTTTCAAAAAGATACATATTTAAGACTTTTCACATATATTAAAAAATACATTAAAGTTTTATTGAAATGCATTGTTTTTGTGAATAATAATTTCTCATAATTTTTAGCCGATAGAAATTCAATAAACATCATTAACGTTTTTAAAATTTATAATTTTTCATTAAATAATACATTGAAAATTTGAAATGGTAAAACATATATCTTTTTGAAATAATATTTTTTCCTAGAATATAGATATTTCTGAAACGGATGGAGTTTTATTTACCTAATAATAATAATGACGATTATATATCACTATTTTTTGTTTAATAATATTTTTTCTAGAATATAGATTTTTCTGGAATGGAGGGATTATTATTTATCTAATAATAATGACGATTATATATCACTAATTATTTGTAATATAATGTTTTTATTTTTCTCTCTTGGATCCTTGTTTCCTGTTTTCGTATCAAATTGTTTTGATCATAGAAAAAAATAGATTTACAGAAGATAACATTAGGAGACTGGTTCTTTTTTTTTTGGTTGGAGCAAAGCAGACTGGTTTAAATACATGGAAGCAAAAACAAATAGTGGATGAGACCAGGCTCGTCCTTGTATTAAAGCAGGTAAAACATTACTTTCAGGACACATAATATAAAAACAAAATTTGGACCATAGTTTTCAAAACTGTTAGTAGCTTTGTAGGTCTAGTAAAAGAAATTTGACTTCCTTATAACATGTCTTAGGTAATTTTAGATAATAATACCACGTTACATGGCCACATTTTTTTTATAGAGATTTGAAGTCACTTACAATTATGGGAGGACACTCGATGAGCCAGGAAAGATGATAGAGACTATTATTAAGAGTTCATCAATATATTGCAGAGCATAAGCAAGCAGAGGAAAAAGAGAGTGTGAGACTTAGTTAGGATTTTTTCACGAAGAAAATTTTTCTAGGATATCTTTTAAAAAGTTTTTGTCACAAATATAGTCTTTATGGATCAAATAGTAATTGACATGATTACATTGACGAATAAGTTGTCATATTGACGAAGTTATTCAATATATTATCTATTATATATTTTACACAACAAAACTGACATAATTTTTAGTAAATTTTTTTTATATATATATGTGCTTTAGCTTTTATTCATTAACGCACACTCTAATTATGACATGTATACCAACTTCTTCATTTAATTTATTAAATCAAATTGTTATTATATTATTGTTTCTTTTCAAGCTTTCATTGACTATACATAACATAAGATATAAAAACTAACAATTCAAACGGTATTATTTTTCCAAATAAACAAACCTAGTTTTCCTGTGTTGAGCTGAAGACCATTGAAGTAGATCATCTTGATCCTTGTTGGCTGATATTTGGAACTGAACAATATGTAGTACCTTCAAAGATTAGCCCAAACTGATTAATTTTTATTTTAGAATAGTGAATAAATGGGTTTCAGAATTAACTTTAATTTCTTTAAGGACTTATTTGAAAAGTTTGCAAAAATAGAGGAGTTTATTTGTTATTTTCCTCTGTTTTCAGACCGTGAGTTCGGTAATTAAACAAAAAAACAGAACAGAACTCGATCAACTTTTGAGATTTTGAGAGATAGAGATGGTGCTGAACAGTAGGTTGGTGGAGACAACAGTGAATATATCGACGGATCTATGGCAATACGTAGCTTGTAACCCGGAGAGACTCCCTCGCGCCACCGTCCTCCGTTTCATCTTCTGCATCCCTCTCCTCCAGCTCCGCCGCCTCGCTTCCTCTCTCGGCTCCTACCTCTGCTTCGATTCCGATCGCAGCAATACTCACTCCGATTAACTTTTACGGCGATGATCGTCAAATTTGTTCCTTTTGATTTGATTATATATTACACGTCTCTTCGTTTGATTATTGTTTTTTTTTTTTCAGTTTATGTAATTTGTTTGTTTGTAAACCGAAAGGAACATCATTAAAATTTGAATACCAGAACAAACCGGAAATTTAGAAATAGATTGAAACCAAACCGGACTGTAAGGGGTTGTGACTTGTTGTCTCATCGCACTGTAGAGAAGTGTAAACCAAAAAGAACGTTGTTTGTTTGTAAACCGAAAGGAACATTGATAAAAAAAAAATTAATACCAAATTAAACCGGAAATTTGAAGATTGAAACCAAACCGGACTGTGAGGGGTTGTTGTTGTGTCTCATCGCACAGTAGAGAAGACGTGTAAACCAAACGAACCATCGAAGGTTTCGTGGGGGAGAAGAAGATGAAGTCGGTGGTTGCTCATTTCTCAACGCCTTTAATCACAGGAGCTAGATTCTTCTCTCCTACATGTCTTATCCATCCAAAATCGATCTCCACCGTTCGCCGTAGAAAGTTCTCATCCTCTTTCACCGTGATGGCCTCAGCAGCTCAGTCTTCTTCTCAGGTTCTTCTTTTCGTTATTAAAGAAAGAAAAGTTTGAATTTTTATACAAAATTATGATTAGAGACCGAAAAGTTTGAATTTTTATGCAAAAATAACATTTTTTATGATTAGAGACAGAAAAGTTTGAATTTTTATGATTGAGTAGATCGGGTCAGTGATGATTTGTCTGATGATTTCATGTATTTGGATAGCTTTTGAGCTCAATATTCGACAAAAAGTTCTAAACTTTGTCTAATGTATCAATCAGGCTGTATCACCGGGGAGTGCTGAGACTGATGTTTTCAAATTGATTCAAGCTCATGAGGTAACACACTAATGCTCGGCTCAACATATCTATCTATCATATTCTCAAGGCGTAGATGTGAATGTGTACTTAAACAAGTTGATAAGCGGTTTTGTCTCGTTTCGTTTCCAGGCGAAGGCTGCTCGTCTTTCTCCTGTTGAAGAAATACGAACTGTGCTTAACGGTAGTGTTTGTGGTATGCTCTCCACTTTTTCTCAGGTAAGCTAGTAGTGTTTTTTTTACTTCTCCTATGAACATGGTTTCTCAGAGAGCATATTATATATAAGTAACCTTGGCCATATCTCATTTACTGTAATTTTTGGAAATGGTGCAGAAGTATGAGGGTTATCCTTCAGGATCCATGGTTGATTTTGCATGTGATGCTGATGGTTCTCCGATTCTAGCAGTCAGTAGCTTGGCTGTCCATACAAAGGTTTTGTTGCTTATTTTAACCATATATCAGATCACTCATCTCTGTTTTGCTGCATTTTGGTGCTGTTCGAGCAATAGTTTACATACTGACAATGTGTGGATTAGTATACTAAAGACTCAGGAAATAAACAGACCTGACTCAGCTTTGTAATTCATCCCTGATTGCAGGATCTATTAGCTAATCCAAAATGCTCACTACTGGTTGCAAGAGACCCGGAGGACAGGACCGGTTTGAGGATCACCCTACATGGTGATGCAGTGTTGGTATGTGTTTCTGCCTTGTTACTTAAGTTTATACACATCTAAATTTAAGCTTCAATGTTTGTTGTGTGCATTATGTAGGTTTCAGACAAAGATCAAGCGGCTGTTCGATCTGCCTATTTAGCCAAGCATCCCAATGCTTTCTGGGTAAACATCCTATCTTGCAATGTCTAGAAAGTGACAATGTAATATAACATCTCAATAAGTGAACGGAACTTTTTCTTGTGAAGGTTGATTTTGGAGACTTCAGCTTTATGCGAATTGAACCAAAAGTTGTCAGATATGTTTCAGGGGTTGCAACTGCTTTTCTAGGATCTGGAGGTTGCTTCATCCTCTTAATATATACTGTCTTATGCAAATCCAGTTTATATGATTTTGCTTTCTCTCTGAAATCTCCTTTATTTTAGAATTCAACAAAGAGGAGTACCAAGCAGCCAAAGTAGATCCTATAGCTCAGTTTGCAAAGCCTGTAACGGTATATGTCAATCACATTATCTCATCAACAGATATCAGTAGATGCATACTAAAAACTCAATTTTAATTTTGTCAGTCACACATGAACAAAGATCATGAAGAGGATACCATAGCCATTGTACACCATGCAACATCCATACCTGTAAGTAACTCACTATCTTAACCTTAGTCACCATAACCATAGCTGACGGTAGTGTTCATCACAATTAAACTTCCTTAAATGTCAGGTGGAGAGCGCCTTGATGCTTGATTTGGACAGCCTTGGTTTCAATGTTAAGGTGTGTTGTTCTGAACACTAAAACCCCTTTTTCTCATCCTTTTTCATCTTTTAGTTCATAAACATATGTACTCTTGTTCGTGACAGGCTACTCTTCAAGGGAACACCTTCAAGCTCCGAGTTCCGTTCCCAAGACGCGCACAAGACAGAAAGTAAGACTGCCATGTGTTACATTTTTGTTAAAACTACTGATACTGTTTTACTATCATAGCGATCCAAAACTCATGGAGTAACTCTTTGATGTTTACAGGGATGTGAAGACACTGATAGTGGAAATGCTTCAAGCTGCCAAGTCTGTTTCCAATTAGTTTTTGCTGAAACAAAGAAGTATAAGCTTTCTGCAGCTACTACTAGTACAAAGAAGGCTTTCTTTCTTCTTTACACACTCTTTCATCTTGTTATGAACAACTCTTCAGTCTTGTAAATATCTTAAGAAGACTAGAACAAAACTTGATACATGAAAAAGGTTTATAATTGTAGATTTGTGAAGTTTGTATTAGATGGAACTCATGTATGATTTTCAATTCAGCATATGCTTATGGTACCCGTAGAAGACAAGGAAAAGCCATTTTTATAAGCTTCTTTAATCCTTTTCCGGTCAAAGCTTAGATTGATTCTTAGAATACAGCACAAATAACCGCATACTTGTCAATGTTCCACGTAAAATAAAAGAACATTATGTCAAAAGATGGGACCAAAAATACATTATTTGAAACAGTAGTAAGTTACAATAAGATTGTGTGCAAGTTACAACAACAACAAGCGCATACATACATTGCCCACAAAGAAATAATGCTTCCTTGTAGTTCAAAATGATCAAACTGAGAGAAACTACTTTTATAAGAGATTGCTTTAAGTGAACACCACAAAGCAAAAGTTAATCTAAAGTCAATACGCAAAAGATTTCTATTAGCTAAAATAATCTTCAAGCTCCTCCTCAATCTGAATCGCTATCAATATTATTCCCCATTGCTTTTAATCCTCTTGCTCTCCTCTGCAACACAAACACACATAACATCATTTCTTAAGCTATTATTATTTTAAATTATAGAGGATTGTCTGTAAAATGCTGAAATAAAAACGTTTTATAATGTTAATACCTTCTTGGAGCTCTTCTTGACCCTAACATCATATCTATCCGGACACATATCAGCCAACCATGTTCCAGGACTCACCAACTGTGTACATAGAGATCCAAACAAATATTTTCACAAAAACTTTAAACAAAGAAAAAATAAGGAAGTATTGAACTTTGAAACTTACAAGTAAGCTTTTTTGGATGAGTTTGGCTCTCTTCTTAGGCCTGTGAGAAGGCTTGCAGCCTTTCATAGCCATGAAGTCTTCTTCCTTCTCTTTGCTCGACAGCGTCACAAACAGCTTCGGCCACATACTCTCCTCTCCCTTGCCGTTGCTGTCTTCTCCGTTGGTATCAACAACGCCTCTCGTAGTGTAATACCTCTCCTCTTTCTCTTTCTCTGGTAGTGATCCTCCGGATCTGAGTATTGCACCTTCTGATCCTCTTAACAAAGAAATAAAAAAAATTGAGTCTTGGCTTCGATTAAGGGAAAAAGATGAAACCTTTGTGTACCTGGAGAATCTCGAGGAGTGGAAGAGGAAGGTCTCGTGAGATGAAGAGTTAGATTGGCGTTGCGAGATGTGTTTGTTGTCCTTGTTGGCGGCGGCTCTTAGGCGTCTCATTCTCTTCTTGTTTCCCCACTGTAAGAACATTTCTTGTTCTAACGACGACATTTTTGGAGCTTCTTATCCGATTTGTCTCAGCTGAAGAATTTGTCTGAAACGAAACAGAGTTTATTAGTGTAATAAAGAGAGGATTTTTAAAACTTATTCAAGAACTGGAAATTCAAGAGAGAAATTAATTTAGCCTGAGAAGATGCAATTTACTCACAGAGATCAATGATTTTCCGGCGAAGAAGGGACTGGAGATTCTGACCACCGTAGTCGCTAATTTCTCCGGCGAGTCTGGCGAAACCTTTGTGTCTCTCTATCTCTCTCTCTCTCTCTCTGTGACTTCACGGCTTAGGGCATCTCTTGTCTTATATTTCATCTCTATGGCAGTCAATGGAGCGGTCTTTGTGAACCGTTGGATTATAAAAATCGACGGTATGATTTTTAGACCAGTTAGAAAATTACTTTTCTGTCCTTTTTCCCGACCAGTGGGCAAATGGTAATGAATTTTTTCACTGCTCACTTTTTTTCTCTTTTTAAGTTATTGTGCTGTTGTAAGGATTGGTAATGGACCTAACAAGGGGGGTGTGGTTGGGCCTCCTTGAGAACGACCCTCCAATTTTTCGGAATTTTCTAAACACAAAGTTTTAACTTTTAACCCGTCTGGCACACCATATGGCTAGGCCTGCGGCGTTAGGTAAATTCGGTTCGGATAATTTAGTTTTTGATAAGTTCAATTCAATATAAATCTTAACTAACCCAAAATAAAATTTGGTTCGATTCGCTATTATTCAGTTAGTTCGGTTTTATTTTAAATTCGACCAAATTTTTTGATTTCAGTTATATTTTGGTTTAATTTTGTTGAAATTCGGTTTAAAATTTGGTTAGTTTGGTAACCGAACTCCGAATTTAAAAAAAAAACTACCAAATCAAACTGAACTAACCGGAAATTTTTGTTATGTTAAGTTCAAACTCACAGCCCTACTATGGCATATAGAATAGCAAACTTTCTCATCTAGTCATGAAATGCTTTCGTTTTGGAGAGAACAAAAAAAAAACTACGTGAATCGAAATACTAAATCAAACAAATCACAAAAGATATTTAAATTATTTCACAACGATTAAAATATTACATGAAATTTTACAATGATCTATCAACAGATTGGATTTTAACAAAATTTACAAAATGTATTGACAATGACCATGCATGCACGTTGAACTTATGAAGCTGGTAGATGAGGGTAGACTCGATCTCATCCCTTGATTCGAAAGAGAATTATGAACGGTTGGGATTCAAAGTCCATCGTAGTAACCTCCAAAAGATATTTGAGCTCTTACGACAGGAACACCTTTCATTGCAAAGATTGCTTCATTAACCTTTGTTGCTTGATTCACAGCTTCATTCATCCTCTACAACCACCATTAAATAAGTAACACATTTTTAATCAAAAAGTTTGATACGTGTTATAGGTATTTGGGTCTGTTGTTAGCATTTAATAAACGAAGAAATTTTCTTCTTAAAAGTAAACTTTGACGTTTGGCACAAGCTATAAAGTTAGAAACAATCGGATTACGAAACGTATAAAGCTACAAAGAAGAATCTGTCTTTTTCAACTACAGATAATTGTTCACTTAAACACGTAAGCTTCACCTTATCAATATTCATTTACTTGGATTTAAAATATCCAAAACCTATTTCTATAGTTTAATCAAAAAGTTAACAATCATCTAATCTAATCAAAGTTTCTAGAACAACAATTACCCAATTATAACCAGCAGACAATTACCAACTATAATCCTCATATATCACTAACATCACAAAAATAATTATAGGTTTTATCCAAATCTACCACTCCCTTAGCTTTCACATCTCTAATAATTAATCAAGATACATCATATCTGGAACCTAAGCTTGTGGAGTTACCTTATTAATATACAAAACTCCATTTAATTAATTAATTAATTAATATAATTTTCATAAAATGTTCAAGTTACCTTATGATCATCGGAGTAAATCTGGAACCTAAGCTTATGGTTCTTGTTCTTACAAACTTTGATGTTGTTGTGTCCGAGGAACAAGACACATACTGTAGCAGCAGCTGCTGCAACGCCAAAAGAGCAAACAGCTCCGATCCCATTAAGACCAATCTTCCATAAGTTCAGTTTCTCACCACCATGTTCACTCGTCACATCATCATTTTCTTTCTTAACTCGCAAGTCATCGCTTCCTTCGCAATCAGAGGGCTTCGCAGCATCTATCAAAGGCACAGGACTCGTGATCCTCGCTGGTGGGTCAATTTTCATGTCGGCAAATTCAGTTTCCTTCGTTTTCTTGAAGGATACTCTTGGTGACGGGACAGACTCCATCAAAAGGGTCTGTGTTGGATCCGGGTCAAGACCGGGCATCTTCTTATTCTCGTGATCCAACACGGGTTCCCAAGCTATGGGGACTTGGAGGAGCTTTGTGGGGACAACTCTGAATATTGGAGGAGACTCTATCTTATGGAGAGGATCTTGAGTAGATGGGGAGAGGAAGCAATCCAGTATCATGGCTTCTTGATGATCCTCATCATGATCAAGATCAAGATCCTTGAAATAGCTTTTTGGGAGTAACTCCCACTCCTCAAGATCCATGTCTCCTTGAGATGATGTCATTGGAGCTTTGATCAGGGTTTCCAGAAGTTCTAGAGAGAAAGAGAAGATTTTATTTGTTTGACATTAATGTGAGAAAATGAGATCTTTTGAATTATTGGAGCCAAGTGGGCTTATGTATTTTCTCCCTTGTGGAAGTGGTTTCAACATCCTTTAATAGATTTGAGAATTTTGGATGCATAATTAATAATATTAATTATTGAGAAATATGTTCAATAGAAAATGAATCAAGATTTGAGACTCTTCTTTAATTTTTTTTCTTCCAAGTTACACGTATATAGGATGTTTTATAAATACACACAAAATGCTTTGAAAAAGCTTCTTGAAAACGCGTATGATAGTATTATCAGTAACCTCTTAATTATGGGACAAAAATATCATGTATAGACATGGGTTGATATTAGTTGAAGTTGACATACATATATTATACAAGACATGTAAATGGATTTATTTTTGAATGCATTATTTTGGAGATGTGGGTGACGAAAGTGAATTGGAACTTATCTAACGCAATGAAGTGATGACAAAGCAACAAGTGGTCCACTTGGGACCTGTTTCAAGAACTATTGATTTGCCTTCTTTGACAAGCTCCTTTAATTCTTCCTCCATGTTCAAGTCTTCTCCACTATTTTTATTTTAATGTTTGGATAAACTCAAAACTATCCTTCGGATCACTGGATTTTCAGTTAGTGCATCATATTATTATTACTAGTCAATCAATCAATAGTTTTTTTTCTAAATTTCCTGTTAATAACAGTAAAACATATATTTTCCCTTTCTTACTTCTCCAACTGATTTTGATAATCATTTGTTACTTTCTTAATATCACCTTGTTAATATTAATATGTTTTCAACTCTTCTTATCTATAAAGTTAATTAGTTTCGGATAAGGTTCAGTTTTGTTGATGATATCATTCATGTTTGTAACAAGGCTGTAAGGGGATTACTAAGAATCTTGTGTGTGCTAAATGCCACTAGTAATAAAAGAATGGATGAATTACATAGTTTGATGTGAACACACTACCCATATCATCAGATTATATTATTTTCGAGTTTTGTAGTTTTGGGAATAACTCTTCTTTGACGTGTTTTCATCTCATCTCAGTCTTGATAATATTGGAAAATGGTCAAGGCTACATGAAAGCATGAAACATTCATAAAATGCTACGTGAGTGATATATTCTGTAAAGCAGCATGCACATGATACTGGTGATACCATACCGTGGAGCCAACCGAACTCGGACAAACCTTACGATACAAAGTTGCTCTGAAGATTCAGAGAAAGTTTAGCCGACTCAACAAAAATTATTCAGTAAAAGAAATGAGGTCAAAACATATATCTCAGACTCAGATTCAAAAAACAAAAAAGAGAAAAAAAAAGATATTCACAGACAGAAACAAGGCTGTTCCTGGATTTACATGCTTTTGATGGACAAATTAACTCAGAAAGTCAATATAACATTCCATGTAAAGGGAAACTCTCAGGTTTCAAGAACACGCTTAAATACTAGAAGGATCTCTTCAAGGGATCAGGACTGGTCTGATGAAGCTTGGCCTAGAGAGACAGATGCAAGCGATGAAGCCCAGGCTTGTGCGTTCTTTGCCCTCTCATGAAAGTTCCTTGTTTTGACGAGTCTTAGTTTCAACCACAGCCTCCTCACATCGACCATGTGAAGAGCGCGGCTGAACAGTTGACTAATCTCTCCAAACCTTTCCAGGTTTAGATTGGAAACGTAAGAAGCCCACAACGCTTTCATGCGAGATTCTGCTATGGGGAAGACGAGGATTGCCATTTGTAAACAGATAAACAGCAGAGATAGAACCAAGAACGGATCTTGTCTGAATATTTCACTGATCGATGTCCCTTTGCGTAACCATGTGATCAGGTTACCATCGGTGGAGTCTAAGCTGGTTGTTGGTTCAGCTTCTGCCACGTACTGGACAGGCTTGAGACCTGGCAAAACCGAAAGAATCATTCAGTTATTACTGACTGAGATAAAAGATAGCACAAGCAAAGACTTGGTCTGATGAATCTCACCTGTAGATTCCTCATAAAACTCAATGAGGGATGTAAGATCCTTTTGACCATGGTAACGTGCCTTTGAAGTTCGATTAACAATCAGGATTGAAGGTAAGCTGTGGATACCATACCTTGAAAAGACACTGCAACAAAATTAATTAGTGAAATCAGTTAGTAAGGCAAATGAAAAGACCAAACAACATGATGAAACCTATAAAGACATAAAAACCCACTAATGAGAAAATTAAACAAGTCAGAGAGGGTAATGATGAATTAGCTAACCTAGATTTGTAATCAACAGATATAAATCAAATGCAATGAAAATGTAAGATAAAGTAACAGGAAACACATATAACATTCATTTAACATAATAATCTTGTGAACATACTGATCCTATATGCTGCAAAAATTATGAATAATCTGAGAAGCAATAATAATATAAGATTAAATAACCATTTTCTCAATGTGAGTCACTTAATCAACTTCCTTATCTATACTAAGTAGTATGGAGGAGAGTATGTAGTGTGGTTTCAAGAAAGAGAAGGGTGGCTTACGATGGGAGTGCTTGAGAATGCTCGACAGCTAAGTGCTGTATCAGAGGGAACATGGAACTCAACATATCAAACTTAGGACGCACAGCGCGTGAGAAAGGGCACCAGGAAGCATAAAAGAGCACAGACATATAACCATTCGCATCATAGTTCAAACCCATTAACCTGTCAAGTGTCTCTCCATCTACCTGGCAATTGAGACACAGCTATTAGTTACAAACAAAGCTTCAAATCCAATTTTTACCCACTTGGGAGAGCCAAAGACACCTACTTTGATTATGCTATCATCATAATTTGCTTACTACAACAAATAAACATTTTGTCTCAAAGCAAAGCCTCAATTTTTAATCGTAGTAGTACCTGGAGAGGAGGAGCTGGATGGAGAGAAGGAGGACATTTGGAGTCTAAATCGAAGCGGAAGAGCTCGAATTCGTGATTGCAGACGGAAAAGTCCACAGGGGACGATGAAGCCAAGACAGAAGGAAAGTATATTGTACTCAATAAGAAGAAGAGAATCGGAACCCGCAAATCCATAAGGAAACTTCAAGGTTGGAATATTTTGTCGCAAAATTGGAATATTTTGTCGGAAAATTCTAACCGAATGATTATTATAAGCAAAAAAAGGCGAAGAACAGAGCCTAATTTAATGTCTGAAGAAGAAGAATCAGAAACATCAAATTGGGGAGAATCCCAGATCCGAGAAACCCACAAATTTGCTACCTTTTGGACAGGAAAACAAGAGATCGAAAAAATGTCCGAACTCTGTTGTTTTTTTTATTACAAATGCCTATTCGTCTCCTCCGATGTGTTTGTTTGTCTATTTTTTTCTTTTTTTTTTTTTTTTTCTGATGTTGGATTTTAAATACAAACCGATCCTAAATTTTTTTCATTTAATTTTCTCTGCATTGCGCAAAGGAAAGTTTGTATTTTATTTTATTTTTTTAGCCAGATATTTACTTTTTTTAACATTATCTTTCACTGCAAGTGGATGAGATTGAAATTTAATATAATTATTAGTATTTCAATCTATCGAATTTAGTAAGTAGATTTTTTTTTTTTGAAATTAAGAAGTCAACAGATGATCACGGTGGTTCTTTGTAAAGAAAAAAAGGCCTTTGCGTATTAATCAAGGGGGTTCCGTAACTAGTTGAAGGGTTTAAGAAACATACGGGCCTATGAGAGTACCAAAGGCCCTTAATCAGCCCAAAACCGGTCCATCGTTATGCTCAGGGAACTGAAGTGGAAGATTTATGGAGGCTACAGATAGGAGGAACAGAGATGAGACCAGTCACCTCAAAACTAGACATAGGCACATAGCAAAAAGATATTCCGGAATTAGTTTCGGGGAGTTTGAACCCGACGTGAATCGAACACGCAACCTTCTGATCTGGAGTCAGACGCGCTACCATTGCGCCACGGATCCGGATGTAAATTTACCCATACGCATGCTGATAGACCTTACTTGAATCTACATTTGGGAATTGGAATGTTACCAATCAATCCTTTTTTTTGGTCATCTGATAGATTAATTTGAAAGCTTGAAACATAAAGGAAGAGTGACATAAACAAAATATATCCAGATTAAGATGCTCAAAACAGCCAAGCATACTAAAACTTCCACTAAAAAATAAAGCCATATCCAAGATCAATCACAAACTACCATTGATGCATCCCAAAAAAATCTTGACAGCCATCCACTCAAAGTTCCAACTAAATAGAGGGATCAATTTCCTCATTCTCAAAGAAGCCTGCCATCCAAAACGGCATAAGATTAAGCATAACAAGTTGTATCACACATTGAGCAATGAGGAAAGCTCCTTTATTAATTACTCTATCTTCTTTCACCAATTTCCACCACTCCAATTTGCTTAATTTTTCCATAAGCTCCAACTGCTGGCATCTAAAGTTTGACCACGCCTTGGGTCTTAGAATCACCTTCGTGAAAGTGTCATCATCCAGCGCAAAGATAAGTCTGTTGAGTTTATGATCGTGCATACTCTCGATAGCCCATCTAAGACCATGTAAACTCGCTTCTTCTTTAGATAGGATGTTCGAGAAGGCACGACGACTATGTATTAAGACCTTGCCTTGTTAATTTCTCAAAACCCAAGCCGCCCCACTTCTTTTTTGACTCTTATCACGATAGATGCCGATATTGCATTTTTGAGCCCATCCAGGAGGAGGACCAGACCATGACTTGACAACAACCGTCATCGCATCTTGTTCTTACTTAAGCCTTTGCTCCTCATTTTTCTGAGCCAACAACCGTCATCGCATCTTGTTACCGATCAATCCAAAGCAAAAAAAAAAAATTCACGCTTTGTACATGTTCTTTTTTTACAACAAATATATACAGATTCGTTGGTCCGAAGACATTTCTTAGCTGCCTTTTTCGACTTTGTTCCGCTATTACTACATGTTTGTTTCATTGTCATCTTAGTGTTTGATGTTTAGTTTAAATTTTCGCTCTATGATATAAATTATCTTTGTAATTTCTGTCACAAATTAAAAATTGACATAATTATTTAACCTTTTACCAAACAATATATATATACAGATTCAACCTTGCATAAGTCATTTAGTTTGGGTCCAGAATCGCAGTTATACCATATTTGCATGATTTATAGTATCTATCCAAAATCTCTCAAACCAAATTCATTAACCATATAGTTGTAATGTGGACAAGGACCGATATGGAACTTATCATCAAAGACACATTTAGAAAATTGCTCATGAAAAAGAGTTTAAAAGGTGTAAACATTCAGCTAAAACCCACACTGGCTTAGAAATGTTATGAACCATTAAGAAAACATGAACCATCATCACAAGAAACCAAGAATAAAACGAAAAAGTAAATCTAAAGAATAGCGATTTTTTAGTGGTTAAAATTGGTAGACTAACCAGAGAATAGCGATTTTATGATGAAGGTCAAAGAGGTTTGGAACCTTTGTTGTCTCCGTTTTTCTAGAGAATAGCAATTTTATAGTGGTTAGTCAACCAATTTACGGAGTATGATGAAGTCTTACTAAATTAATTGACAAAAACTTTAAACGACGCCCATGTACCATGAAATATAGTTTACTATACATTAATAAAAATGCAAAATGTGTTTAGAAATTTTAAAACAACACTAAAGATCATATGCTTCAGTATATAGAGCATTTACCGAAAAATTTAATATTTTTGTAGGGGTTGTTAACCCATTGATTTTGAGAAAAAATTTAAAAAATGAAAATTCTATTTTAATGCATAATTGCATCCCTCACTAACATATGATGAAGGTCAAAGAGGTTTGACACCTTTGTTGTCTCTGTTTTTCTAGAAAATAGCGATTTTATAGTGGTTAGTCAACCAATTTAGGGAGTATTATGAAGTTTTACTAAATTAATTGACAAAAAACTTAAACGACGCACATGTACCGTGAAATAGAGTTAAATATACATTAATAAAAATGCAGAATGTGTTTACAAATTTTAAAACAACACTAAAGATCATATGCTTCAGTATATAGAGCATTTACCGAAAAATTCAATATTTTCGTAGGGTACCCATAAATTTTGATAAAAATTCAAAAAAATGAAAATTATATTTTCATGCATAGTTGTATCTTTCACTAACATATGATGAAGGTCAAAGAGGTTTGGAACCTTTGTTGTCTCCGTTTTTCTAGAGAATAACGATTTTATAGTGGTTAAGTCAATCAATTTAGGGAGTATTATGAAGTTTTACCAAATTAATTGACAAAACATTTAAACGATGCCCATGTACCATGAAAGAGAGTTTAATATACATTAATAAAAATGTAGAATATGTTTAGAAATTTTAAAACAACACTAAAAATCATAGGCTTCAGTATATAGAGCATTTACCGAAAAATAAGTTTTTTCGTAAGGGGCCCATAGATTTTGATAAAAATTAAAAAACTGAAAATTCTATTTTAATGCATAGTTTCATCCTTCACGAACATATGATGAAGGTCAAAGAGGTTTGAAACCTTTGTTGTCTCCGTTTCTCTAGATAATAGCGATTTTATAGTGGTTAGTCAACCAATTTAGAGAGTATTATGAAGTTTTACTAAATTAATTGACAAAAAATTTAAACGATGCCCAAGTACCATGAAAGAGAGTTTAATATAAATGAATACAAATATAGAAAGTGTTTAGAAATATTAAAACAACAGTAAATATCATAGGCTTTAGTATGTAGAGCATTTACCGAAAAATTAAATATTTCGTAGGGGTTAAACCATAGATTTTGAAATTTTTTTTAAAAAATTAAAATTCTATTTTAATGCATAATTGCATCCTTCACTAATATATGATAAAGGTCAAAGAAGTTTGAAACATTTGTTGTCTCCGTTTTTCTAGAGAATAGCGATTTTATAGTGGTTGGTCAACCAATTTGGGGAGTATTATGAAGTTTTACTAAATTAATTGACAAAAAAATTAAACGATACCCATGTACCATGAAAGAGAGTTTAATATACAATACTACAAATGTAGAATGTGTTTAGAAATTTTAAAACAACAGTAAAGATCATAGGCTTCAGTATATAGAGCATTTACCGAAAAATTAAATATTTCGTAGGGGTTGTTAACCCATAGATTTTGAGAAAAATTTAAAAAAATTAAAATTCTATTTTAATGCATATCTATTTTAATGCATAGTTGCATCCTTCACTAACATATGATGAAGACCAAAGAGGTTTGAAACCTGTGTTGTCTCCGTTTTTCTAGAGAATAGCGATTTTATAGTGGTTGGTCAACCAATTTAGGGAGTATTATGAAGTTTTACTAAATTAATTGGCAAAAAATTTAAACGATACCCATGTACCATGAAAGAGAGTTTAATATACATTACTGCAAATGTAGAATGTGTTTTGAAATTTTAAAACAACACTAAAAATCATAGGCTTCACTATATAGAGCATTTACCGAAAAATAAGTTTTTTCGTAAGGGTTATCCCATAGATTTTGATAAAAATTAAAAAAACTGAAAATTCTATTTTAATGCATAGTTTCATCCTTCACGAACATATGATGAAGGTTAAAGAGGTTTGGAACCTTTGTTGTATCCGTTTTTTTAGATAATAGCGATTTTATAGTGGTTAGTCAACCAATTTAGAGAGTATTATGAAGTTTTACTAAATTAATTGACAAAAAATTTAAACGATACCCATGTACCATGAAAGAGAGTTTAATATACATGAATACAAATATAGAAAGTGTTTAGAAATATTAAAACAACAGTAAGGATCATAGACTTCAGTATATAGAGCATTTACCGAAAAATTAAATATTTCGTAGGAGTTAACCCATAGATTTTGAGAAAAATTTTAAAAAATTAAAATTCTATTTTAATGCATAATTGCATCCTTCACTAATATATGACAAAGGTCAAAGAGGTTTGAAACATTTGCTATCTCCGTTTTTCTAGAGAATAGCGATTTTATAGTGGTTTGTCAACCAATTTAGGGAGTATTATGTAGTTTTACTAAATTAATTGACAAAAAAGTAAACAATACCCATGTACTATGAAAGAGAGTTTAATATACATTACTGCAAATATAGAGTGTGTTTAGAAATTTTAAAACAATAGTAAAGATCATAGGCTTCAGTATATAGAGCATTTACCAAAAAATTAAATATTTCGTAGGGGGTTAACCCATAGATTTTGAGAAAAATTTAAAAAAATTAAAATTCTATTTTAATGCATAGTTGCATCCTTCACTAACATATGATGAAGGTCAAAGAGGTTTGAAACCTGTGTTGTCTCCGTTTTTCTAGAAAATAGCGATTTTATAGTGGTTGGTCAACCAATTTAGGGAGTATTATGAAGTTTTACTAAATTAATTGGCAAAAAATTTAAACGATACCCATGTACCATGATAGAGAGTTTAATATACATTACTTCAAATGTAGAATGTGTTTAGAAATTTTAAAACAACAGTAAAGATCATAGGCTTCAGTATATAGAGCATTTACCGAAAAAATAAATATTTCGTAGGAGTTAGTTAACCCATAGATTTTGAGAAAAATTCAAAAAAAATGAAAATTATATTTTAATGCATAGTTGCATCCCTCACTAACGTACGATGAAGGTCAAAGAGGTTTGGAACCTTTATTGTCACCGTTTTTCTAGAAAATAGCGATTTTATAGTGGTTAGTCAAACAATTTAGGGAGTATTATGAAGTTTTACTAAATTAATTGACAAAAAATTTAAACGATGCCCATGTACCATGAAAGATAGTTTAATATAAATGAATACAAATATAGAACGTGTTTAGAAATATTAAAACAACAGTAAAGATCATAGGCTTCAATATATAAAGCATTTACCTGAAAATTCAATATTTTCGTAGGGTTAACCCATAGATTTTGAGAAAAATTTAAAAAATTGAAAATTCGATTTTAATGCATAGTTGTATCATTCACTGAACATATGATGAAGGCCAAAGAGGTTTGAAACCTTTTGTCTCCGTTTTTCTAGATAATAGCGATTTTATAGTGGTTAGTCAACCAATTTAGGGAGTATTATGAAGTTTTACTAAATTAATTGACAAAAAATTTAAACGATGCTCATGTACCATGAAAGAGAGTTTAATATAAATGAATACAAATATAGAAAGTGTTTAGAAATATTAAAAGAACAGTAAAGATAACAGGCTTCAGTATATAGAGCATTTACTGAAAAATTAAATATTTCGTAGGGGTTAACCCATAGATTTTGAGAAATTTTTAAAAAAATTAAAATTCTATTTTAATGCATAATTGCTTCCTTCACTAATATATGATAAAGGTCAAAGAAGTTTGAAGAATTTGTTGTTTCCGTTTTTCTAGAGAATAGCGATTTTATAGTGGTTGGTCAACCAATTTAGAGAGTATTATGAAGTTTTACTAAATTAATTGACAAAAAATTTAAACGACGCACATGTACCATCAAAGAGAGTTTAATATACATTAATACAAATGCAAAATGTGTTTAGAAATTTTAAAACAACACTAAAGATCATATGCTTCAGTATATAAAGAATTTAAACGATGCCCATGTACCATGAAAGAGAGTTTAATATACATGATTAAAAATGTATAATGTGTTTAGAAATATTAAAACAACAGTAAAGATCATAGGCTTCAGTATATAGAGCAATTCTTGAAAAATTAAATATTTTGTGGGGGTTAACCCATAGAGTTTGAGAAAAATTTAAAATAATCAAAATTCTATTTTAATGCATAATTGCATCGTCCACTAATATATGATAAATGTCAAAGAGGTTTGAAACATTTGTTGTCTCCGTTTTTCTTGAGAATAGCGATTTTATAGTGGTTGGTCAACCAATTTAGGGAGTATTATGAAGTTTTACTAAATTAATTGACTAAAAATTTAAACGATACCCATGTACCATGAAAGAGAGTTTAATATACATTACTGCAAATGTAGAATGTGTTTAGAAATTTTAAAACAACAGTAAAGATCATAGGCTTCAGTATATAGAACATTTACTGAAAAATTAAATATTTTGTAGGGGTTAACCCATATATTTTGAGAAAAATTCAAAAAAAATGAAAATTCTATTTTAATGCGTAGTTGCATCTCTTACTAACATATGATGAAGGTCAAAGAGGTTTGGAACCTTTGTTGTCTCCGTTGTTCTAGAGAATAGTGATTTTATAGTGGTTAAGTCAACCAATTTAGGTAGTATTATGAAGTTTTACCAAATTAATAGACAAAAAAATTAAACGATGCCCATGTACCATGTAAGAGAGTTTAATATACATTAATACAAATGTAGAATGTGTTTAGAAATTTTAAAACAACACTAAAAATCATAGGCTTCAGTATATAGAGCATTTACCGAAAAATAAGTTTTTTCGTAAGGGGTTAGCCCATAGATTTTGATAAAAATTAAAAAAACTGAAAATTCTATTTTAATGCATAGTTTCATCCTTTACGAACATATGATGAAGGTTAAAGAGGTTTGGAACCTTTGTTGTCTCCGTTTTTCTAGATAATAGCGATTTTATAGTGGTTAGTCAACCAATTTAGGGAGTATTATGAAGTTTTACTAAATTAATTGACAAAAAATTTAAACGATGCCCATGTACCATCAAAGAGAGTTTAATATAAATGAATACAAATACAGAAAGTGTTTAGAAATATTAAAACAACAGTAAAGATCATAGACTTCAGTATATAGAGCATTTACCGAAAAATTAAATTTTTCGTAGAGGTTAACCCATAGATTTTGAGAAAAATTTTAAAAAATTAAAATTCTATTTTAATGCATAATTGCATCCTTCACTAATATATAATAAAGGTCAAAGAGGTTTGAAACATTTGTTGTCTCCGTTTTTCTAGAGAATAGCGATTTTATAGTGGTTGGTCAACCAATTTAGAGAGTATTATGAAGTTTTACTAAATTAATTGACAAAAAATTTAAACGATACCCATGTACCATGAAAGAGAGTTTAATATACATTACTGCAAATGTAGAATGTGTTTAGAAATTTTAAAACAACAGTAAAGATCATAGGCTTCAGTATATAGAGCATTTACCGAAAAATTAAATATTTCGTAGGAGTTAACCCATATATTTTGAAAAACATTCAAAAAAAATGAAAATTCTATTTTAATGCATAGTTGCATCTCTCACTAACATATGATGAAGGTCAAAGAGGTTTGGAACCTTTGTTGTCTCCGTTGTTCTAGAGAATAGTGATTTTATAGTGGTTAAGTCAACCAATTTAGGTAGTATTATGAAGTTTTACCAAATTAATTGACAAAAAATTTAAATGATGCCCATGTACCATGTAAGAGAGTTTAATATACATTAATACAAATGTAGAATGTGTTTAGAAATTTTAAAACAACACTAAAAATCATAGGCTTCAGTATATAGAGCATTTACCGAAAAATTAAATATTTCGTAGGAGTTAACCCATATATTTTGAGAAAAATTCAAAAAAAATGAAAATTCTATTTTAATGCATAGTTGCATCTCTCACTAACATATGATGAAGGTCAAAGAGGTTTGGAACCTTTGTTGTCTCCGTTGTTCTATAGAATAGTGATTTTATAGTGGTTAAGTCAACCAATTTAGGTAGTATTATAAAGTTTTACCAAATTAATTGACAAAAAATTTAAACGATGCCATGTACCATGTAAGAGAGTTTAATATACATTAATACAAATGTAGAATGTGTTTAGAAATTTTAAAACAACACTAAAAATCATAGGCTTCAGTATATAGAGTATTTACCGAAAAAATAAGTTTTTTCGTAAGGGAGATTTTGATAAAAATTAGAAAAACTGAAAATTCTATTTTAATGCATAGTTTCATCCTTCACGAACATATGATGAAGGTTAAAGAGGTTTGGAACCTTTGTTGTCTCCTTTTTTCTAGATAATAGCGATTTTATAGTGGTTAGTCAACCAATTTAGGGAGTATTATGAAGTTTTACTAAATTAATTGACAAAAAATTAAACGATGCCCATGTACCATGAAAGAGTTTAATATAAATGAATACAAATACAGAAAGTGTTTAGAAATATTAAAACAACAGTAAAGATCATAGACTTCAGTATATAGAGCATTTACCGAAAAATTAAATATTTCGTAGAGGTTAACCCATAGATTTTGAGAAAAATTTTAAAAAATTAAAATTCTATTTTAATGCATAATTGCATCCTTCACTAATATATGATAAAGGTCAAAGAGGTTTGAAACATTTGTTGTCTCCGTTTTTCTAGATAATAGCGATTTTATAGTGGTTAGTCAACCAATTTAGGGAGTATTATGAAGTTTTACTAAATTAATTGACAAAAAATTTAAACGATGCCCATGTACCATGTAAGAGAGTTTAATATACATTAATACAAATGTAGAATGTGTTTAGAAATTTTAAAACAACACTAAAAATCATAGGCTTCAGTATATAGAGCATTTACCGAAAAATTAAATATTTCGTAGGAGTTAACCCATATATTTTGAGAAAAATTCAAAAAAAATGAAAATTCTATTTTAATGCATAGTTGCATCTTCACTAACATATGATGAAGGTCAAAGAGGTTTGAACCTTTGTTGTCTCCGTTTTCTAGAGAATAGCGATTTTATAGTGGTTAGTCAACCAATTTAGGTAGTATTATGAAGTTTTACTAAATTAATTGACAAAAAAATTTAAACGATGCCATGTACCATGAAAGAGAGTTTATATATACATTAATACAAATGTAGAATGTGTTTAGAAATTTTTAAAACAACACTAAAAATCATAGGCTTCAGTATATAGAGCATTTACCGAAAAATTAATTTTTCGTAGGGTAAATAGATTTGATAAAAATTAAAAAACTGAAAATTCTATTTTAATGCATAGTTTCATCCTTCACTAACATATGATGAAGGTCAAAGAGGTTTGGACCTTTGTTGTCTCCTTTTTTCTAGAGAATAGCGATTTTATAGTGGTTAGTCAACCAATTTAGGGAGTATTATGAAGTTTTACTAAATTAATTGACAAAAAAATTAAACGATGCCCATGTACCATGAAAGAGAGTTTAATATACATGAATACAAAATAGAATGTGTTTAGAAATATTTAAAACAACAGTAAAGATCATAGGCTTCAGTATATAGAGCATTTACCGAAAAATTAAATATTTCGTAGGGGGTTAACCCATAGATTTTGAGAAAAATTTAAGAAATTAAAATTCTATTTTAATGCATAATTGCATCCTTCACTAATATATGATAAAGGTCAAAGAGGTTTGAAACATTTGTTGTCTCCGTTTTTCTAGAGAATAGCGATTTTATAGTGGTTGGTCAACCAATTTAGGGAGTATTATGAAGTTTTACTAAATTAATTGACAAAAAATTTAAACGACGCACATGTACCATGAAAGAGAGTTTAATATACATTAATACAAATGTAGAGTGTTTTAGAAATTTTAAAACAACAGTAAAGATCATAGGCTTCAGTATATAGAGCATTTACCGAAAAAATTAAATATTTCGTAGAGTTAACCATAGATTTTGAGAAAAATTTCAAAAAAATGAAAATTCTATTTTAATGCATAGTTGCATCCTTCACTAACATATGATGAAGGTCAAAGAGGTTTGAAACTTTGTTTTCTCCGTTTTTCTAGATAATAGCGATTTTATAGTGGTTGGTCAACCAATTTAGGGAGTATTATGAAGTTTTACTAAATTAATTGACAAAAAAATTTAAACGAGGCACATGTACCATGAAATAGAGTTTAATATACATTAATACAAATGCAAAATGTGTTTAGAAATTTTAAAACAACACTAAAGATCATATGCTTCAGTATATAAAGAATTTACCTGAAAATTCAATATATTCGTAGGGAACCCATAGATTTTGAGAAAAATTTAAAAAATTGAAAATTCTATTTTAATGCATAGTTGCATCCTTCACGAACATATGATGAAGGTCAAAGAGGTTTGGAACCTTTGTTGTCTCCGTTTTTCTAGATAATAGCGATTTTATAGTGGTTAGTCAACCAATTTAGGGAGTATTATGAAGTTTTACTAAATTAATTGACAAAAAATTTAAACGATGCCCATGTACCATGAAAGAGAGTTTAATATACATGAATACAAATATAGAAAGTGTTTATAAATATTAAAACAACAGTAAAGATCATAGGCTTCAGTATATAGGCATTTACCGAAAATTAAATATTTGTAGGGGTTAACCATAGATTTTGAGAAAAATTTAAAAAATAAAATTCTATTTTAATGCATATTGCATCCTTCACTAACATATGATAAAGGTCAAAGAGGTTTGAAACCTTTGTTGTTTCCGTTTTTCTAGAGAATAGCGATTTTATAGTGGTTAGTCAACCAATTTAGGGAGTATTATGAAGTTTACTAAATTAATTGACAAAAAATTTAAACGATACCATGTACCATGAAAGAGAGTTTAATATACATTAATACAAATGTAAATGTGTTTAGAAATTTTAAAACAACACTAAAGATCATAGGCTTCAGTATATAGAGCATTACCAAAAATAATTTTCGTGGGTTAACCCCATAGATTTTGAGAAAAATAAAAAAAAAATGAAAATTCTATTTTAATGCATAGTTGCATCCTTCACTAACATATGATGAAGGTCAAAGAGGTTTGGAACCTTTGTTGTCTCCGTTTTTCTAGAGAATAGCGATTTTATAGTGGTTAGTCAACCAATTTAGGGAGTATTATGAAGTTTTACTAAATTAATTGACAAAAAATTTAAACGATGCCCATGTACCATGAAAGAGAGTTATTATACATTAATAAAATGTAGAATGTGTTTAGAAATTTTAAAACAACACTAAAGATCATAGGCTTCAGTATATAGAGCATTTACCGAAAAATTTCATATTTTCGTAGGGGTTAACCCATAGATTTTGAGAAAAATTTAAAAAATGAAAATTCTATTTTAATGCATAGTTGCATCCCTCACTAACATATGATGAAGGTCAAAGAGGTTTGGAACCTTGTTGTCTCCGTTTTTCTAGAGAATAGCGATTTTATAGTGGTTAGTCAACCAATTTAG